>NC_135499.1:154543566-154843566 GCF_052857255.1 Amblyomma americanum | reverse complement strand
GTTTACAGTTCCCCGACACAGTTACACACAGGAATAACCAAAAGGCACGAAAATGGTCACGAATTGAAAGTAAAATTCTCGTATGAATTCGCCCTAGAATTCTCAAAGGCTGTGCAGCTTATGGAGAATCCCAAATGTAACTCGCTACGCCATGCAAAGTTTTCCCCTTATCCGGCCGCTCAGACATGCATAATAAACATGTCAAATTTGGCCGCTTAACTCTCTCCACACAGGCACCGTGCCTCCTGGGCGGTGGGCAGGCTAGCAAGAAGAAAAAAAAACATGGTGTAAAGTTTCCCACCATAAACAAAAAACAAATATATCAGCAGCATAAAAAATTAACGTATGGATCATTACCTACACGCGGCTCTGTAAAATACATACCAAATAATGTATTACAATAAGATTACTCTTGTAATTAGCATTTTCCTAGCCGCCACGGTGGCTCAGTGGCTACGGCGCTCGGCTATTGATCCGAAAGACGCGCGTTCGATTCCCGCCGCGCCGGTCGAATTTCTATGGAAGTGAAATCCTAGAGGCCCGTGTACTGTGTGATATCACATCACATCACATCACATCACTTTATTTTCCTTAAAGACCCCTTGCGGGGTGTTACATAAGGGGTGGGTTTTTATGAAGTACAGGTGTTCAATGCAGTCATGGATGTTCCAGGGCAGGTGATGGCAGCGATATCGTGGGGAAGGCCGTTCCAGTCAGCAGCTACTCTGCAAAAAAATGAATTAGAGAAAACAGTGGTACGGGCACGTGGGCGCAAAACTTGAAGAGGTTGACTGATGCGATGGGATCTGCGTGGCGGGGTTGCGCAGATGTAGGGTTCTTGTCTGAGTGGTGAATAAAAAAACTTGTGAAATAAGACGAGACTGGCAGTGCGACGGCGAGCAGAAAGATTAGATAGACCTGATTGCAATTTTAGAGATGATATGCTAACGTCGTATGAATACGAGGAGTGAATGAATCTGGTGGCCGTGCTCTGCACAGCTTCGAGGGCGTTTGTTAGATATGCTTGGTGAGGGTTCCAGATGGCCGATGCGAATTCCAGTTTAGTTCTGATGAGTGAAATGTATGCTTGTAGTCTTACATGTTGAGGGGCATCCCGCAGGTGACGTTTCATGAAGCCAAGTGTTTTATTAGCTGATGATATCAGGTTAGTCACATGCAGACGCCAGGATAAATCATTAGAAATGGTGATACCTAAGTATTTGTACGACAGGACGAGGTCGACAGAGGAGTTAGAAATTGTGTACTGGAAAACAAAAGGATTTCGGCGGCGGTGAAAAGACATATACTTGCATTTGTTAGGGTTGAGTGTCATCAGCCGCTGCAAACACCAGTTTTGCACATGGTTTAGGTCAGCCTGTAGGGGTTCTTGGTCAGAAGGGTTAGTGACTGAACGATAAATAACGCAGTCATCAGCAAACAGACGGATATGACAAGATACATGCTGGGGTAGGTCGTTAATGTAAATAAAGAATAACAAAGGACCGAGAACGGAACCCTGCGGGACGCCGGAGGTTACTGGAAGCGGGTGGGAGGGCTGATTATTAATGAAGACAGACTGAGAACGATGCGTGAGGAATTCTTTAATCCACGCGATGATGTTTGGATCTAGGTTCAGCTGAGAGAGTTTGAGAAGCAAGCGTTGATGAGGTACTTCGTCGAAAGCCTTAGCAAAGTCTAGGAATATGGCATCAGTTTGTAGGTTAGTGTCAAGGTTGGCGTGAATGTCATGAAGAAAAATGGCTAGCTGAGTTTCGCAGGAAAAACCTTTCCGACACAAGAGGTCGAATTTTCCGGAGCCCTTCACTGCGGCGTCCCTCATAGCCTGAGTCGCTTTGGGACGTTAAACCCTCATAAACTCAAGAAAACATTTTCCTAAAACATAGGGCGCTATGCATCTACTCAAGAAGTCGTGCGCAATGATTCACTCACTGATCTTTCTGTAACTACGTACGGGGTTAGGTGAACTAGAACGTTGCTTGGAGGTGAGATTGTGATGTGAAGTCTTTATATTGTTCTTGCTTGTAAAAAGTACGTAGAAGCAGGTACCATAACAAAACAGCATCGCAACACTTGCATGCATTACCCTCATCCGCTGTCGGGGAAACTTTTACACACTTCTTTCTATCTTTCAAGACGCATTGGTGCACGTTTAGAGATGTGTGGTAGTTGACTTGCGTGCGTGCAACCGCCAACCACCCCCCCCCCCTAAACCAACTACCCTCATTCTCCACAATGCCTGGCCCCACGAGAAGCTCACACAGCAACGCAAGGCAAAGGCGACAGCGAAGATGAATTCAAAGACGCAGCGATAGAACCAACTTCAGTAAAAAAAAAACGCATCGAAACGTACGTAATTATTCAGAGCAAACAGCCGCCCCTTTTATTCCCCAACACGCTCCCCCAAGATATTTCCTTCTTCCCCTGTCGTATCGAAGTTTAATAAAACAGGAACAGAACACGTTGTGTTTGCCATCGAAACACCCTGGACCTTTGGCTCTATTTGTTTAGAGGAATGTGCACTTGTTTGCATGCAGAACGCCTGAGTTGTTTTCACAATGCCGTAGGCAAGAGGATACTTGCCTGGCGACCCGAGAACGAGGCTGCGGTGGCTGAGGCTAGTCAGATCGATGTTTGCAGAACTCCAACGACAAACGTGCTTGCCTTTTGAATTCTCGTGACAGTCAGGTTTGCGCAAATTTATTTGCATAGAAATTCCTCCGCGGAACTAACGTCGCTCCTTGTTTCCCGAGGATCCGCCTGTGACACATATGGAGCAGAACTGCTTTGTGGTCCGAATTCAGTGAACTCAGACAACACCCGCGTTGCATTGTCACCTGAAGTTCATCTGCCACCGCCAGCATGTTGAGTGCGTAAGCTAAAGAGAGAAAACCGTACGTTTGCTCGTCAAAAGAGCAGTAAATCCAACCATGCGTGAGAAGAATTGAAGACAATCGGTTTTGCTTAGTTTACGAAACTTTCACTGGTTTTCAGTGGCGGTTCACTTTCCGATCAGGGTTGCTGTTTAGCCCGCTGCATTTGTATTCAGGCATTCTTTCACCTAAGATATTTCAGACAATACACGCAGAAAGTTTACGCGATAGCGTATACAGCTCGTTCGGTCGAAAAGTCATCGCCATGACCTAGGTATAACTGGAAGGCCTCCGATACGGGACGGAAATATTTCCAGAAATTTCGAATCAAAAGGAAATTCTCCGGAATTTCGGATCGAAGCCAGGCCTTCTGCGCACCAAGAGGGCACACAATGCTAATGTCACAAACGGTCGTTGGTTAGAGCGCGTTAGAGGGGCACCAAGTCAACGCGTTGTCGTGCGTATGACAGTAGAGTCAGTTGGGGATGAGTAATGATCTTATAGTAATTAAAAAATAAAAAAGAAGGAAAAGGCACTATCGCGTCCACTTTTAAGGCAAAGCTTCAGCGCCTCCTAATTATTTGTTACCCTGAAAGAAATTGGAAATCGTTAAGGCAACACTCATGTTTACTAAAGCATTCGGTTGGACTAGCAGGCATGACTTCATGGTGGTAAAGATGCGCAAACAGACGACGGTTAAGAACGCAAGTCCTTTGTCCACCGTTCTTCTTGTCCATCGTCTGTTGGCGCTGTTTTAGCATCATGAAGTTAGGTTCAAAGTACAACCTTAGCGATAGCGCAATTCCGGATAATGTCATGGGAAGACCGTCTCTTTTCAAAGCGACGCCCATATGCCACCTGCATGTGTTAACGCGATAGCGTTAAAGGCCCCGTTACTCATCAAATCCGGCAGGTGGTGCCATCCACTAACCTAGGAGGCAGCTGGGCCGCACAAGGCTTACTGCTGGGAGCACCTGCCATCGCAGGGTAGTGGCGCATCCCTTAACCACTCCACCACTGCGCCAGAAGGTGCATGAGGGTTTGCAATGATCTATGAACGCAAAGTAGACAATGACCTGCATATATGAAAGTTAACCCATTGCGCTTTCGCGTCATCCTCTTAAGGCGGCGCTTATAAGTCTCTCCTTCAATTTTTTAGTGTCGTTTGACAACCATTGCCTACCTTTACAAGCCCTTCCAAGAAGTTGTGACGTTTCATCCTGTCTACGCTTAAAACAGAGGTCTTCTACTTAATTTTACATTCATTTCTTTTATATGAACGAAATATGCGAATACTTTTAAAAAATTCTTAAGAACGAACACATAGGTTAGTATGAGTGCCGCGTTTTATTCAAGCGATGTACAAATTTACTTCTTGAATTATTTGCTTCCGGTGAGCTACAGTTAGCGCATGGCATAGTTTTCAACACAGCAATTTATTACGTTCGTAGTTTGGCATACATATCGAAAGTAACAAACAGTCGTCCTCAATGACAGTCCGTAGTTCTTTATTGTTTCAAAAATACTGTTAAAATCAGTTATCAGCGCATTGTTTTCAGTGGTATCAATATGGTATGGAATGGAACTCTCATGTACAGGTTTTAAATTATGCCGCAGAAGAATCTAATAAGGAGCAGATGGTTCTCGAGCTATTTATCTTCAGTTCCTGCACGGACAGAATAAGAAATCAAGCCTCTCATGACAGCACGCAATTCGGGTGGAAAAATGTTATCGTTTTTAGGCAGTTGCATTTTCTTTACATCGTGTTCAATAGTCGAAGTTGCGACTATGAACACAAAAATCACGGTACCGCATTCATCGACGGAATTGCCGGCTTAAAATTTTCCGACACGCCCTCAATGCTCAAGCATGCTCAGCGGCGTGCAAAGAAATTTCCGTTTTACTCTAAATAAAATTCAGTAGTTATTTAATCCAGTCTTCTCGTTGTGCAACTAAAAATCCCTCCTTCGTATAGAGCACAGCGCGTCGCCCGAGAAGCTATTACTAGACGTTTTTAGTGTGCCGGGGAGGTACTAGCGTAGGCGTATACCGGTGTACGGGACGCCGGCTGCGCATGCGCACTGGCCCCGACTGACTCCTGCGCAGTTGGTGTCCAGTAGACCATATACGTCTCCGGTATGCTAAAAACGTCTAGTAACACTGGTCGCACCGATGGATGTCACGCAGTCGGGACCGGGCATGAATGCTGGAGCATCGGCGTCTGCATTAATTTATTGCACTCTGGCTCACCAGAGCATCGGATCATAAGTGATCTTGCAGCACGCCTGCATAAGCGAACGGAGGAGCATGCTTTCATACCTTATTTGGCAAGTGGCATCAAAGGGCTAAATGTCTTGCCTTATTGTATACGTTTTTTTTTGGTGAAATGTGGTTTGGTATCGCATCGTGTGGTGCGGTGCTGTAAACTGTGTTGTGTGCTGTGTACTGTGTGCTATATTGTGGTGTGTAGGATGGCATGCCACGGCCTGAAGACAGGACATGGCGAAGAGGGAGTGCAGTGGCAGTTTATACTAAGAAGAAGGGCTTAGCAGAAGAGTGTTGGATTCGAAACGTTAGGCATTGTCATTCAGGTTCCTAACTATTATTTCTTCCACTCCGTTCGCTGCTGAATTTCAAGACATCAATCCCAGTTTTGAACTAAATGCCATATCGCAGTCCTTCGACACGCACAAGAACATGCAAACTAACTGGCAGGGAGCGCCCCACAATCAGCAGTCTTTTGTTTCAGGCGACAGCTGATATATGCAAAACGCCGCCTAGCATATTATAGAAAGTTTCAGTAAATTACTATTTTTCTATTTGCCCTGTCGACGTTTTTTCTTAGCCAGCTTTCTTCTTCCCACAGCTTAATGCTCGCTAAAATTTGCTATATTTATTCGTGATCACTGCAATAGTTCTCATCTGAACTTTGTGATACCGCCACAAAAGAAGTATAGAAACCTTCAAAGAGCACGGAAGACATAAATGCTGATAGCAGAGCTTTCCAAATACGCAAAGAGAGAATAAATGCAGCCAGATTGTTAATAATTCCGAGACGTTGAAGCTGTTAAAATGCTTTAGTATTAAGTAAAAATGGCGAGGGAAACAGTGCTCTTCCTGAAAGGCACTGGGATGGCAAAGAAGACGCCCACAGACACGTGCGCACAAACAAACGCGCACAGACACGACTCACATTTAATCTGTACTACAGAAATATCTCTGTGAGTTTGGGCGACATGCATAGTCAAGCTGAGCGCCTTTTTCATCGCAGTATGTTCGTGTGCACTCCTTGGATGGAACGAGAGCCGCCAAAACACTTTTACTAACCCCAATCCTCCATTCTCGAAGCACCATAAAATTCTTAAGCCCTCTATCCGTGAGACGGCTGAAAAGAGGGAAACCTTGCTTTACCTCTACAAGGCCTCGCTAGCCTCTTTCCGCTCATTTAGTTGTTCCAGTTTTCTTTCACGCTTATAGCCGCCGGTTGGAACGTTACGGGCAGCTAAGCTGTTCTCAGCCAGGTCGTAAATCATCTGGCGAACCCTGTCCGAAATCCGCGAGGGCTTTTGGTACCGCTGTGCGGAGAAATCTGACCACGTTAAACGCGACCCCCGGGCCGCAGATCTCAAACAAACGCCTACTGAATATAAACCTTCAGAGCGTATTTTTACCGCTTTCCTGTTCATTTCGTTTCATAAATGCACACTGGGAATAACTTCATGCGATCTTTCTTCGCGGTAAAAATTGACGGCATCTTTCTTTCGACATTCAAGTTTTAGGTTTATTGGGTCTTAAGCATACAAGCAAAATGAGTACAAAAAATTAGTGTTGTACGAGGTCGCATGGTTAAAAAACTGTCAGACAGACCTCCTAATACAAAAACGAAGTTAACGAATGCCAAGGCTGTGGCCGCTAGTTGCTCTCGCAAGAATATACGGTGGTCGAAGTATAAATAACATTTTTAATAAATAAACGTAAAACAAAATACGTTCAAAGCACAGCAAGCAGATCCATGCGATGAGTAAGCAATAGCAAACAATAACAATTATTTGCAAGGCGAAATTGTTTTATTACGGTCAAGAAAAATGAAAATGTAGGGCATTGATTTAGTTTTGCATGGTAAAGAATTCTGTGACGTTGTACTGGTGAGCATTGCGCAGAATTTTTCACAACTAGTACGGACTATAAGAGGTCGCAGAATAAAACAATCAGGAAGCCTAGTTTTCTTAGCGTTGTTGGTTACGATGAATAACTAAATAAACAAAAATTGACAACTTGACTGTTTATTTTAAGTAATTGGCCAAGAGCCTGAATTTTAAGACTGGAATCGAGCGAAATGGAATGGCAGCCCAATGCGCTCTATGTGACTAGTCTAAGTGTGGCATTGGAGGCGTTGCAGAGCATACAGATGAGTAAAATATGTGTTGCCTCAGGAAGAATTACAAAAAGAAAAGTGGCCGTGAATGTAGGCGTAGCAGAGTGAAAGTGGGATGCGGGGTCGAAAATATGGGCGTCTTGGATATAACACGAATGACAAATGACGTCTTATCAAAGAGTGACTGGACATGAAGATGTAACTTCAGATTTTTGTCTAAAACTGCGGCGAGGAAATTCACATTATCGGGAAGCTGTATAGATGGTTACCGATTTTCATTGATGAAGTAACACTACTGCTAGAGGGTGAATCAAATACTACGTATGCTGGCTTTACCAGATTTGTTCGCAGCAAGTTATACGTGCAGCAAACAGAATACCTAAAAATTTATTACATCTGTATTAAGTGTGCCCTGAAGTGTGTCTAGGTTTGTGTGATATAAAGATCACAGTGTAATCTGCATGCTAAAGCTACTGAATGTTAGAAAGCACTTTATTAAGAAGAAGGAAGCAAAGGGCCAACAATAAATAATCCCAGAAGTTCTTCATTGAAAAGTTTAGTAGATTAAAACCTGGCATTCGCTTTTAATATTTGTGACAGGTTAGTCAAGTAGCTAAGCATAAACTAAGAGTAGGGCCAGAAATGCCACACGAATTTATTTCAGCTAAAATACTAACTAGTTAATAGTGCCAAGGGCGTTAGTGAGATCAAGTAATATGGCTCAAAAAAGTTAACATTGATCAATGAATGTTTTATATTTTTTTCTTGAATAATAAGAGCGCAAGTTCAGTCGAATTAAAATGCCGAACCCTAAGCTCATAAGAAGAACGTATGTTAAATTTTGTTAGATAGTTCATGAGACGCACGTGGAAGGCTTCTTAATATCTTAGCTTAATAGGAAGGATAAAAATGGGAGTATAATTATTGAGTTGCGCTCACCTTGAAACTACCTGGGCAATCTTTAGTGAGTTAGGGGACATGCCTGCCTTGAACACGTTGTTAATGAGCCCTGCACTGTTGGTTGATAGAATGTTAAGAACCGTTCTAACTTTTGAGGGCTCTATGGTACCTGAGCCTGCTCCAGTGAGTTTATTTGATATTATAACCGTGTGAGACTGAGCAGCAGTGGTGGGAGTTAGACCAAAAGAACTGGACTAGTGTTACAGATTACTGAAAGGGAAGAGAGCGCTAAGGTAGCTGTATGCCCTTAAATGGTTACTGAAAGAGTTAGCAACGTCAACAGATTCGGTGGATGTGTGCGTGCGACTTGCAATTGTTTAGCGTGAAATATGAGGCGCATCTTTATTCAGTAACTGTTTAATCAAATGCCAATTTCGTTCGGCGTTATTCCTGTTCTTTATTAACAGGTTCTGGCAATACATAAGCTTAGCGTGTTTTAAAATGGTGTAAAGTATGCTAGAATATTTTTCAAAGGAAATAGTTAAGGCCTGTGTTAAAAGGTTGTGATTTTAGTTTCTTGTGAAGCGTATTTTTTTGTTGTTGTTCATGACAAAGACGAAGCGATCTATGTATTTCGCGGAAGACAAAACCGACCTACATCTGCTGTCAGCTTGCTGTGCTTATTAATGCAGCTAGTAATATGAGTCGAGAAACGTCCAAATGATGTGTCGACGCATTCTTCATCAACTCATAATCATCGTGAAATTTATTTAAGCCGACAAGATTGTTATGATCGAAGAAAAATTTATAGCATGTCCTGAAACGCGGCGTCTTTTCCTAAGTTCCTAGAGCTAAGAACGTTCGTGATGTGTCGGTGTCGGTGATGTGATGTGTCGGCAGGAATACACGGTTTCATTGCTGTCAGAATTCTGTCTAAAATCAATGAACAGGTAAGTCATGCACTCCATTTCCCCTACTCAACGACTCTTTCTCATTTCACAGCGCTATCTGTTTGCATAAACTTTTCCGGACAAAGAGTGTTCTTCGTGACTGTCGTCAAAAAGCGTCCGCACAGTCATGCGTGAACAAACCCAAAGAGAGCGAAGGTCACCAGGAAAGCCATGTCTGTGTTTGTAGTCATTCCTGTTTGGGCAGCCGAGAGTGGCAAGGGAGAGGTGAGCAAGAAGCGGGTGGGGGGGGGGGGGGGGGAGTAGGGAGCCGCACATTACCGGGTCTGTAATTGTCGCTCAATTTCTCATTTCACAACTAGATTCCAATAAGTGCAGCACACTCTAATAATCCAAGCCCAGTCTGGTGCTTTCGGGAAATGGCGAGAGTGGGTACCGGCTACACTGGCTCTCCTACAACGGCTAAGACGCCCCAGCTAATCGATAGAGGCCCAGCGACTCTGGGTGTGCGTGTCTGCTCAGGTGAAAGTGCAGGCGAAGCGTCGCGGGCTCGGACAGTAAATTGCTTGTGACAGGAGCTTTGTGCGTGGGACCGTGAGAAACAGCCTGCGTTGAGAAGAAAGGGGGCAGTGTTTAACGAGGAATCCAGGGCTTCTTTCCCGTCTCAAATTACCCTAATGGATTTTAGATGAAACCGCATTGGCGGCAGCATTCTCCAAGGTGGCATCTTTACGTACTTTTCCTGCCCAGTGGAGCTCGTAAGACTGTCATTCTTCCTAGCCCCTGTGGGCATCTTTTCTGAGCTAAGGAGAGCTCTGCAAGGCCTCGTAATGAACGCCGAAAAGGGATGGCGGAAGACAGCGTGCGTGGAGATGTCCTCTCCGCACGCTTGGCCCTTTTGAAGCAGGCAGCGTTTTTTCCAGCAGTACGCCAGATGCAAGAGACTTGCTAGAATGCATGTTGCTAAGAAAGGCCGTTTTTTGCCAATATGGAAACAAAGCGCAGTACTACTGAGTAAATGAGAGATCCGAATTTCAAATCCGGATCACAAGTAGCGAAGAGTTGACGAAGCGTCTCTTTGGGGAAAAGCTATCATACCTTTCACTTTCAACCCCTTCTTTCTTCTTTGCTTCCTTCCGTAATCATGCGGAAAGCCAGTACTCCTGTCTTCGCGGACAGGTATGAAGCCCAACGTTTAAAGACCTACGGGGATGTCTTTGCAGGCTAGTTGGTGCGTTACTGAAATTGGTCTCAAGCGCAGTAAGACGGCTGTGCTTCCTGTGCTGTCTTTGTGCCCTTGAAACCAATTCTAGTAATGACATGTGTGGTCACTATTCCTAAGCACGTGAGGTTGGACGCGGTATATTACAGAGGTGATCTCCGCCGAGTGGACGCAAATGTGCCGTAGAATAACAACAACTGCTCAAAGACCCGGACGAAGCGAGACTCATGTACACGCATACTACGGTGCACTTTTCCACTGATTTTATTGCCAGAAAATGAAGGAATGTCTATATATCTCTAAACACCAAAAAAGATTTACAGCCAGAAAACATCAACGCTCACAGTTTTTGCTACCCCGGTCCTGGTTAATATACAGCCACATAGCCCACAAAAGAGTTGCGCAAACCTGCTGTCGCGTAAGCCCGGTTGAAAGGTAGGGCGGGACCCCTTTGGTCTTCTTGACCACTGTCTTTTGCTGTTTCTAATTTGCATTAAACCATTGCTTTGTTTTTATGTTACTATGTTTTCGCTTCTATAATGCTTCTTTTATTTTTAGCCTTCCAGTCCTTTACTCTGCCTTTGCCACGTGCACTCTGACCTTTGTGTTTATGTATTATATTTTTATTTTATTTTAGGTGCTCAGCAGACCACTGCGCTACTCTTAACTTATTGCCTTGATTGAGTTTTTTATGGCACCTTTCTGGCTCTTCTTCGAATAGGAACTGTTGCTCTTTTGCCTACCAAGCGGGTCATGCTGCTTACTTGCTTCTGCTTTTATTTCAGCTTTTACGACACCTCTACCTTTCTCTCAAAAAACCTTTCTCTCATTTTCACGTCAAGAATTGGTGGTTCTTTGAGTTTGTTTTGAGGGCTGATGTGTTCTCTTTCGGGTATCAAATGCGTGACCCCTACAAAAGAGAATTGTCATGTATGCTATATCGTGTTGGTGTGAGTTTCAGTTTATGTAAGGGCGGTGATTATCACCAATCACAGCAATTCGCAATAAAAGCCTGTCTTCCTAATTCCAATCAATTAATCTGTTTTGTTGGATAGCCTGTAGGATAACTTAAAAAGTTAGAGAGGGGAAAGGAAACGCGTTGCATCTCTAGCATGTTACAGCCACAAACAGTGACACCGCAGTCCGGCATTCATAATGATAATCTTCAAGAAACGTAAACTGTTGTGCGCATTGCTCAAGGGCTAAACCAGCCATGCAAGGTGCACACTTTCCGTGGCTCCTACCGATGTCAGGCATTCGCGTGGCGTGGGAATCTCACAACAAGTGTGGAATTTCTGGGAAGCTGTAACTGCCGGAGAGAAAAGGCATCCGCTGCACCGTTTTGCCACAACCAGTGTCGTCGGAATCGTGGAGTGCCGTGCAGGGCGTCTGCGCGACAGTGCTTTTTCTGTATCCACGCTGCGAACACGTCTGCCATGTATGCAGCGCCAGCCCCGGCACAGCCGGTGGACTACGATTTGCGCTTTATGAGGCAAGAGGTGAGGGTTTGGATGCACGCTAGAGCATAAGCAGTGCCTCATCTCTTAAATACACCCACGCGGAGTATACGGCCACTAGGCCACAGTTTTCCCCTTTTCGCTCAGCTCGTCCTTTCGCGCCCGTGGCCTTCCAGCCTATGTCCGCTGGTGAGCGAATTGTGGCCCCGAAGCTGCGCGTTTTGCAAAGCTGGTAAGCGGGGTGTGAGGGGAACACCACCTTGTGGCAAGGTAGCAATGTCCATCTCGTCAAAAGCAAGCAGTACGCGGCTTGCCCTGGAGAAGGCTCGCCAGTGGGAGTGACCCTGCACTCCGCTTCAGTGATCTCGTGCAACTTTGCGATCCCAGAGTGCGTTGGAAAGCTTACATATATAAGGGTCCCAAAGTGAGCATAGTTATTTAAACTTAGGCTGGACAGTTATCTGATGAATTCATTTTTAACCGCGGCTCTGGTGAGTCGCATGTTTAGGCGGCTTTAACCAAGAGTGCGATGGGCTTCCTAGTAACTTTTATTTCATGTACAAATAAAGCAACCGTATTAGATAGGGTGACGCAGAGGTGACTGGAATAGAGATCCTTTAGAGCCACGTATGTCCTATTGTGAGGAATTGATATTGTTCGTCTTAATGAAAAGACAAGTGACAACGTTTTGTTAGTGCCTAAGCGCATTTCGCAATTACAATACAAGGCTTCAACAAGTTTGCGACCATCTTGAAATACCGTGAAGAAAGTTGTTTTGGGAAAGAAGAAAAATGGGGGAGGGATGCAGGCGCTTATGACTGAGTACTGTCACAGTTACAACCATGGGCACGTGCGCAAAGGCTAGGAGCGAAAGTAGTGGGGTAGAAGGGAGTAAGGATTGACGAGAGTCAGAGCTGTTATCGATGAGACGATAGAGTACGGAGTCTACGGAGTCTTCTACGAATCCACATATTCCACCCTCTGCTCCTGCACGACGTCACCGCTCGATGCATGTAATAGATGTCCATCAAACAAGCATTTCCCTGTTAAAATCTTTTTGTAAGCAACGGCTAAAGACTCTCATTGTTGCAGCCATGACACCACTGTTTCTGATGCCTCACCGCGCTTTTCTAACGCTTGCCGCATCTCGGCCATGATAAAGAATTTGTTTAAAGTAATTTTAAGATTAAGAGATAGCACCCATGATGAAGAATTTGGTGAGAACAATTTTAGTTTTGCGGAAGGACTCTAATTATAACGATTCATCGATGATGATTACAGCATCACAGTCAAGACAGAAGAGTAACTGAAGCCGAAAAATACCTCCGGAAATTATGGGCGCGTGTCACCGGTAGTGAAAACTATTCAGATATAAAACTTTTGAAAGAAAATCAGATGCATCTTAGAAAAGTACCTTGATAGTCGTAATTTTGCTTAATATTAATTACTAAATAAGTGTAGACCTCTCTGAAAATGTAACCAGCAATAAAATTACACCTTCTTCACGAAACGCATAGCTTCCGTCATGCTTTCTTTAAATTTGCGTGAAAGGACTAGTATATAAAGCAATATTTTTTATTTCTCTCCCAGATTTTCTTTTAATTTAAATAATCAGAGCGCTGTGTTCAAATATGAGTATGGCAGGGTAGTATTAAGTGGCGCCGGCAGTGGTTCTTATGATGGAAAATAGACACTAATGTTAACTGGTAGAACTGGTTTAGATTAGGCGCTATGAATATTTCATTCATTATTATTTTTCAGGTTCCAAGTGCTTGTGCGAGTGCGGTTCAAAAAAACTGGTTGCGGCTTAATAATTTCATTTTCAGAAGATCTCTATTTCACTAGTGAGTTTGACACTGATAAACACATTTATGCGTGTAACCTTTATAACGTCAGCATTGCAAAATGTCATCAAACGAGGCACGTGACAGCGCACATCTGGTTTTATTATGCTCCGTTTTGTTTCGCACTAACATAGGGCGTGATGGTAAATTTTACTATTTCGTTTGGTTGGATTTTATTAATGTTTTCTTTATTCCGCAAAGCACTGCGAACATGCCCTATGCTCCACATCCCCCTATAAACACATCCCCTACGCTCCTTGGTTTCGGTGACTGGTGGCTTCCGTCGTGTATGTCATAACGAGTAACCCTATTTTCCCTGGCCTTGTCTGCTCAATAGCTAACGAGGTCCTGGATTCTGGCAGTCCTGATGCCGCAGGCAGCATAAGAGGGTTCTGGCACAGCTTCCGCCATCGCCATTCGCCCACGGTCCTACGTGGCACTCGGCGTAATACACTCGCCGTAGAACACTTGCCGTAAAACACTCGCCGTAATACACTCGCCGTAATACACTCGCCGTAATACACTCGCCGTAATGCACTCGCCGTAATGCACTCGCCGTAATGCACTCGCCGTAATGCACTCGCCGTAATGCACTCGGGCGGCACTCGGGCGGCACTCGGGCGGCACTCGGGCGGCACTCGGGCGGCACTCGGGCGGCACTCGGGCGGCACTCGGGCGGCACTCGGGCGGCACTCGGGCGGCACTCGGGCGGCACTCGGGCGGCACTCGGGCGGCACTCGGGCGGCACTCGGGCGGCACTCGAACGGCACTCGAACGGCACTCGAACGGCACTCGGGCGGCACTCGGGCGGCACTCGGGCGGCACTCGGGCGGCACTCGGGCGGCACTCGGGCGGCACTCGGGCGGCACTCGGGCGGCACTCGGGCGGCACTCGGGCGGCACTCGGGCGGCACTCGGGCGGCACTCGGGCGGCACTCGGGCGGCACTCGCGGACGTGGGGGAGGGTGGCGGTGGTGAACACTTATAAGGTTCGGTTACACTACACCTAAATACCCCCGAACGCATAACATTGCACAGTCGTCAGTGTAGCTCAGTTGGCAGGGCACCAGACGCGAAATACGAAGGTCGTAGGTTCGAATGACACCAGCAGCATGTGGTTATTTTTCTTCAGCTTTATAATCAATTACCTTTCAAAAAAGATTTTTAAGAATTACTTCATTTTTCTGCCAATCAAGAACGCCACAAATTAAGAACAAAAAAAGGATACCCTACACTACTTAGTTTTGGCGACTGTTGGCTTCCGTCATGCATGTCATAACTAGCCTTTATTTTGTCTTTGTCTGCTTAAAGCACTCCTATGCTTTTTGTAGTTTTTTATGCATGTAAAGAGATGTGTACCGCTATGACAGCAGTGTTGTGTTGGTATTGTTCGTGAGATTTTTGCGTCAAATACATGTGTATTTTTTGAGAAAGTAAATAAAGCTCAGCCATATCGACAGGCTTCAAAAGCTCCCTACAAGAGTGTTTGAGCATCATATATAACTCCCTCAGTCGCTAATTCCCGCTGTCCTAAAGATATCACCCAATACTGCATCCTCACGTGCAGCACAGAACAAATAATCATCCTCGGTGTTAGCTTGTTCTTGCTTTACCTTTTTAAAGCTCGCTTCTTCGTCAAGCTTTGCGTGTCATGTACATGTTTCAAAACGACTGTTCGTTAGACACTTTGAGGCGTGAAGTCAGCGTCAAAGAGCATTTGCTGCATAAGATTCATAATTAAGAGCACAGAACGTCCGGCCGCGCTGAAACTGGAAAAGGAAACGTCAAGTTGTTACGTCAATGATTACATCAGTGGTTTCACTTCGCAGAGCTGGTGGGGAGATGCCCAGCTCTGTGCACCCTAAGAGCGGCACGAGATGTAATGGTAAGTTGCGAAAAGTGGAAGGGTAAAATTTCAATCCCCCGTAACTAAGCGTTTACAAAACTCGCTCTAAAACTTCATGCTGGAGAGAAAGAGAGAGAAAACTTTTATTTAGAAAACAGTAATTCGCAGGAACCGGGTGCAGGAGGAGATTCATGAAGTGGGTTCCTTAAACATCGAACACGCACCATACATTTTAGCAAATCACCCAAAATCTCTTAGCGCATCGACGAAGATATGTGGCACAAGTTACCTAAACAAAGCTTTGCTTTTTCAAGACGTCTTGTATTTCAGAACTTTGTGGAAGTTCATGCGCACCCGAAAGTGATAGTGAGTGACCTAATAGCTTATCTAACACAAACGCTGCTGACGTGTGTCCAGTAAACATATGATAGCACGATAACGTTTTCGATCTCAGTTGGAACGTCTCTCACAATGGTTCTCTGTAAAAAAAAGGACAAAGGCCAACGCCAGGCAATTCTTTCTCATCAGCAAGAGCACGAAGAGGGCACTCTTCTCTGCAGCGTCGTCACATACCGTTACTTCTTGCGAAACGTATATGGATCACGTCCCGCACGCAATCTTTCCTATCTCGGCTATCCCCGGACGCGCGCATGCTGAAGACACGATACTGCGATGATTGACGACTTCGTTCGCTTTGAAAGAAAACAAGCAAACAAAGGCGTCACTTTGCCGAAGGCATATGCTTTCCTTCGGCAAAGTCATTACGGCCCTGCTTGCGACAGCACGGGGACACTCTTTGGAGCCTCCTTCTGCGCTGATAGGAAACACTTCTCCATGGAGCGCCAACGTCGTCTTTACGTTTTGGCGACGCACCTCTTGCTGATCTGTTCCGACCGGCTACTGCATCGTGTGCTTATGCTGGCTTTCTCTTCTTTATTTGCAGTCGCAACTTTTGTATATAAATCTACCCTCAGAGTATGTCCCGCACAGCTGGACAACCAGCCTCTGATTTTCAGGCTCTCAAGAGCTCTGTTCTTTTTGCCTGACTCATGAGTTTTTTTTTGGAGATGCTTGTCTCTTTCTGTAATGTATTTTTATACAAAAATGAATAAACATAATAATACAGTAGTGCTCTTTGCCGCCGGTGTTGTAGTCTTCTGGCACTAGTTGCATATCTGTTGTACATATGATATTTCCTCATATCAAGAAAAGCCGTGAAACTTAGCGGAACTTTCAACTCCTGCAGTCGTTATTCGCCATGTGAGAACCAAATTTTGTTTTTACATACGAGAAAATTTTCAAAATACGTTACAGTGAAGAAACAAGGAAAAAATGAAAGGCCTGGGGTTGGACATGAATCTTTTAGGGCATCATGACTGAGCTACACAGCGGTCGTAGACTGAGCGAGTGATTTTTTTGCCAATTTTTTGTCTGATTTTTTTCAGCAAACAAAAATATGTTCCACAAAAAGATTCTCCAAACCCTGTGAAACCAAAACCAATCTGCGGCCCTAAATTTTGTAGGGATCAAGCAAAGCTAATGTGCTGTTAAATGTTACGCTCACGTTCAGTAGTGATCGATGATCTTTGCTGCACTCCGTGCAAAGCTCTAGGCATTAATGTGCCCGAACGTAAAGAGTATCCAATAGAGCTAATTAGGTGCTTTGGTAATCATTGGAAAGTGTTCGCACAGATCTGATCGATCTGATCAAAAGTCTGGAAGCAGCAAGTATCTCCGCCGTTGTAACGCACATAAGAACTACGAGATGCCAGCCTATATGAGCAGGGAAGCTAAGTGTCCTAATACAAGCGCTGACAGGCGGAAAAAACAGCCACCCATCTTGCTTGGGTTTATCATTGCTTGATGGGAAAGTAATTATTTTTTGGAAAGGCAATTCCATCAGGACTACTAATTTAGAACCTAGTGTACCGCAGTACTACTGTGATGACCAATCGTCGTGTGTTTTATACGCTGCGTATATTGACGCGTAGTAACTTCACATTTCACTGTAACCGAACATCAGTGTGAGCATCCTATTGCAGCCGAGGTGTGCTCATGCTTCCGTATTCACGCTGCCTATCTGTTTGTTTGTTTTTTCATATGCACAAACGCAGAAAAACTATCCGCCATTTTAAAGGTGTTAAATCCGCATTGATTTGCTTCCGGTTCTGTTTATGTGCACCCCGCGCGTGTCGTCATCAGACAGGTCGCTCAGGAGAAAAACAAGACACCGTGAAAACGCATGGATCGAAGTTTTTCTATCGTAGGAATTATTGATCGGCGTATTACGCTCCATGAGGAGGAAAAAACGAAAACAAAAGCACCGGTTGGGAAGGTGCCAGTGGAAATATCTGCTAGTCCGCAACTCTGCAACAGATTTGCTTTGTGCTCTGTTTTACTCACTATCCATCATGAAATCTCAATATGGACGAGGTCATCTTGAGGTTAAGTCTGCCACTGAAAGAGTCGCAGAGGTCATACATAGCTTCAAGGGGGAGCGAAAGGGAGATCACAACCTGGGAGGTGCGTGCCGCACTCGTAGGCATGAGGAGGGATGCCTGCTCTGGCAGAGATCAGGGGACCACCAAAATGCTAGCTATCTTGAACGACAACTCGTTGGAGGCTATAACGAAATTCTGTAACAAATACTGTACGAAAGGACCAATTCCTGAGGAGTGGAAGACGGCACAAGTTCTGTTTACTCCGAAACCTCGTAAAGGGATCAGCATCGAGAATTTGGGGCCACTATCGCCTACGTCATGCACCGGCGATTTGATGAAAGAAGTTATAGATAAAAGAATTCGCAGACATTTAGATAAAAATGGCCTCTTCCTAAACACAATGTTCGGGTTGAGACCAAACCTTCCGACTCAAGATGTACCTCTACAGCAAAAAGAACAAATCATCTACAAACCTCAAGGCTGTCAGACCAGAACAAATTTACCATCACACCCCAAAGAGGCATTTGATAATGTCAAGCTTATCATACTTAAAGATTTGCAGGACTACAATTGTAGTGTAAGCAAGTATAATTATATCGAAGAACTTGTCTCGAACCGAAGAGTTATGCTCAGTGTCAGAGAAGTGAAGTCAGAGTTCACGCGACTGCGCAGTAGGGGCACACCGCAGGGGGCACCGATGTCCTCTTTGCTCTTCAACCTTGCTCTATCAAAACTACCGCATAGACTGGACAGCATAAAGGGTGTCAGGCAAGCGCTGTATCCTGACGACGTTACGATTTGGACGCCCGGAGAGTCAATTGGTAGCATGCAGGAAAAACTACAATGTGCGGCGGATACCTTCACTGAAACCACTGCCAACCATAAACCCAGTTTCCTACAGTCATACCTGATTTCTTTTCCAGAGAGGTGCCGGGTTCTAACGGTCTAATTTAAAAAGTAACCTTGAAAATAAACTGCCGTATTACTAACCGAGGAAATCAGATTTACTCAGCTCAAAATTTTCTGTCTGAAATAATTGCGCCTCAGTCTTGCTTACAAAATAGTGCAAGCTGATCAAATGACGTCTGGATGAAATAAAAATATATATGGTAGATTACACAACAGTGAAGTGACTTGCATAAGCAAGACCAGGTATTTATTGCTTCGTGAAAAAAAAAATGCGTTCAATTTTGAAACATTCATGATTGAAATAAATTTATCTCCTGCTTCTATGACTTTGCACACTGGATGTCCGAGAGGTCGGCGCTAAATTCGGCTCTCGATCACGATCCATGTCCTCATGAAGTTCCCGGCGTATAGCGCTACTCAGCTAAATATTCTATCCATGAATATGCGTTCTTGAGATGGCTTTTTTTTTAAGAGCGTTAGCTCTTACGCATTACGTTCCGAGATTTCGTGGGGTCTGCTACCACCCTGAGATCACAGCGCCATCTGTGGCAGCAACTAAAAAACAGCACATCTCGCATTGAGACTTGTAGCGCCAACTACAATAGCACTGTAGAAACAACCACCTGCCGCGTGACAGTGATGACGTCACAGTCCAATATGGTGGATAGAGGTGGAACTATGTCAGTATGACGTAAGAGGACGAAATGGTGGCATAGTTTCGGTTTCTGAAATCTAAAATGGCGGCTATTAAAAACGGTTTTGCCCTCCCAGCCATTCCCCTCCCCCAAAATATATATCTTATAACGGGTAGGTAAACTAATCGGTTACGGGACAGCTATACGTGTGTTCATTTGTCCCGCTTTATATACTCCGACAATAAGGAGCACCCCTCCGGGGACAGTTGTGTACCAAATTTGGTAAACCAAAGGCACATAAAACCCTACGTGTTTTGGTATATGAATAAAACCACAAATAAATAATAGGTAAACGTTGTATACATGCAATTACAAATTGAAGCGTTACGATATCGCACCGCAAGCCGAATTCTAGGCTCACTTTGATCTCTCAAACAAAGCAAATTCCGTTTGGGACATATCTTAAGGGGGCGTAACTCGACAACGGGTAGACATGCATCGCAACTTCTCTGATAGATGGCACTAGGCGTTGATCGCTCCGCTAGGCGGAGTGCGTGCACGCGTTCTTCACTTTCTTCGTCTAGTAAACCAAACATCTAACGCTAGTTACTTCAACGCCTTCCAGATGCTGTCGGCCTTTTTTTTTCTGAAGAAAACATATAAGCGAGATGTGTGCTCACTTTAAAGATATTACTAGCGGCGGGCTGTGCTGAAGGATTCTATGCGGTTCCGCAGAACGTCTTCTTCCTGGTTCATAATTTTTTATTCTATTGCGTAAATTTAATACAGCCTGCATATTGGGGTGTATTCAACCAAATAACTAAGACGGAAGATAGGTATCGACGTGGCATCATCATAGCGTGGCTTTGAGTGGCACATTAATGAAATGATAAAACTAAACGACAGTAGTCACGAAATGAACTCATCTAAAATCCTTAGACGTGGCTTCTCTCTAGAGCATTAAAAAAACATGAGAAGAAGAACACAAAGAATGAAAGCTAAAATTAAAAGTGCTCGTCCTTCTCCAGGATCAAAGCATGACCCGGAGTCTCTCATTAAGACGAGCGGTACGGAGCGGCAATCCGGAAGCAGAGTGATTTGTTGTATGCGGAAAGAGTCCTTCCGCAGTTTTTTTTTTCTTGTAGACTAAGAAGTAAATGACTTACTTGGAGAAGTAAACAGGACATTTAGCCTATATCCTTGAGCTTTGTACAGAGTCATCAGGGCACTTCATCTGTGACCGGGGACTTTCTTGTTCAGCGTGATGAATCGGCATCCAGGAAGTGAAGCGTGCGTATCACGAAGGTCACATGAAAAGTGGTTGCTGCGTATAACTTTGGAATGTTGTAGCGGTGCAAGAGGGAAACTGGTGGCGCATCAACCCTCATGCTAATGGTTCCTGTCCCTCGGACCATCTATCAGGTTGGAACAAGTATCCGCGTACGTTCCCTTCGAGCTTCCCTGATTAAAAGGGGAGACAAGAAAAAATAGTAAAACCAGGAGTTGTGGTGCCGTTCAGTGATCATCTTGTCCATGTACCGGAAATACCAACTATTTCAGCCGACCCTGCTTCCGGGAAGAATTGGCTGTCAACGTACTGCAGCTCTGGATTTGAAAGGTTGATACACAAAGTTCGCTTCACTCAAATGCATCACAGTTAATTTTCTGGGCGACGGCGAGAAATGATACGTTCTGCACATTGTCATCGTTTTCGTTAGGTTTTCTCTTTGCGCATTTTCGAAATACTGCACTTTGGCAAAGGTGCATAAAGCCTGTAAAAAGCAATAGTGTAATTACATATCAATCATTGTTTCTATCTGACATTTTTTTCAATTCTAACGCAGGGCCGCAGGGCCGCTGGAAACGAATGTATCAGATGTCAACGTTTGTTGCTGTTATGTATGTGCTGCCCGATATACTGCAATAGATAATTTTATTCTTAGATTCTGTTGCAAACCTCTGTGTTCCCACCTTTTGCTCGACAATTCACGTTTAGCGCGCTCCGGTGCAAAATCCAGTGCAACCTAATATTTCATTCATTTTGAAGATTCCTTCATGATCGCTGCTGCTGGAGGTAACGTGAACAGCCCACCTTTGATAGGGAACGAGTGGTAGATTCCAAACGTTCTGAAGCAGCTTTTGTTCTCGAAGAACTGGCAGCGCGAAAACAGTACGGCTCGTCGCTGCACAAGTGTCGGCGATCCGCACCAGGCGAGACTACAAGTGCTGCGCTCTCGGGAATACAGTTAAAAATGCGCGTGGAAATACGTTAAGTCTGTCGAAACCCGCGCACGTGTCGCGACTCGCATGACATTCCCGTTTCGGCTGCGTACTGGAGAGCGCACTGAGCGGGCCAGCGCTATAGAAACCATGGCAGTTACGTCCTGACTGGTGACTGCGTGTAGCGGCGCATATGCATCTATTTCCTCTTTTGAACGTTTCAGTAAAACGTCTGTTCTTGTTCATTTTTTTACCTCTGCTTTGTCTTCCTCTGCACAAGAGATGGGAAGCAGCAAGCTGCCGTACAAGTCTAAACGGCAACTTTCGTCCTGCGGGACACGCGTTGATACTACCGGTATGCTCCACGCCTCCATCTACCGGGCTATTCACGCTAATCTCAACAGACAATCGCCGCACACCCGCACATAACTCAGGACTCCACAACTGCACCAATCGGGGTAGGTTGAACAGTAATGCGCTTTCGTGAATGGCCTATTGGCGTTACTCTTGGACATGAACTCATCAAGGCGCCATAAAGCGATCAATTGACGGCAGTGCTTAAAGTCAGTGAGCTATCGGGGGGTATTGGACCCCCCACAAGTCTTGACAAGTGATCTGAGACACACAGCACGCTATAATGGAGACACTGGGTGAATTCGAAGCAGGCAGCCATTTTCTAGTCTTTGGTGACGGAAATATTTATTCTCGTTCGATTCGAAAATTTCACCCTGATTTTTGGAAAGAATCGTTAACATATTTCCTAAAACCTGAGACGGAGGAAAATAAAAGGTCGGAAGCACTACACAAAGACTGCCAGAAGAAGGAAAATCCTTGATGTCACATCCACGAGTGGTTTCAGAGCTCTCCTTTTAATCCAGCTAGCGAATAAAAATGGGAAACATACTGAAAAGTCTACCCCCGCAGCGTTTACGATTAAAGAAAGCTTCCAGCCTCCCCAAATCCAAAGAGATTTTAAGCGGTTTAGAAACTTTTTTTTTATTTATCTGTGCCGCCTCCCGGAGATTAGTGATGTTCCTAGTCTGAAATATGTTTGTTTGCTTTCTGTGTGTATGCTGTTCTTTTTACACTTTGATTAAACTACTTTGGCTTGTAAAACACGCTGCCTGTCGCTTTCTCTCTATCCCTCTTTATTTTCCTCGCCACCCCTGCTGGAATCACCAGAGGCTTCCCTTCGGATGAGCCAGACTTTAAGCACTTCGTGGTGCCTGGCAGAAGCCTGAGCTCGCGCATCGCTGCAGCAAGTTCGCGTATTGGTGTAACTTGTACGTCAGCAACTGGGATTAGCAGCTCGTATTTAATGAACTACGAGTCATACCGGTTTCCAAAAAGACGGAAAACTAGGGCACAGGGACGACTGCACCAAAGGAGCCCCACTGTGCAGTCACTGCTTAGTCTTTTGGCGTAGTGTTGTTGTATGTAGCCAGTCCGGCAAGTTACTGTTTAAGCTAATATACTAGCCCATACAATGAGTTAGTCCCTAGAAAGGTGTGTTTTTCACCACACTTCCCGCATTAAGAACATGTGTGTTTCCATAGAGGGGTTTTAGCAACCCCATACCCTTTGCATGCATGCTACTCAAGTGGCTTTGTTATCGCGAGTAGCCAGGACGCAGACAGGCGCGGACGGAGTTGTTACCATGAGATGCGCATTATACTTATCGAACGCTTGACTCCTTAGACAAGCTTTAAATTCAGGAGAACTATTTTTATTTTTGTTAGAAATGTCCTTCATTGCAGCCTGTCGGAGGCTATGTTTCTTCGGGGGTCTAATAGCAAATGAGAACACAGGAAGTGAGCCGTCGATTGGTCGACGACTTTAAGCGTCTATCTATACCTTGAAAGAGAAGTAGAGTAATAGTGCTCATCAGCGGAATTCTCTCGTTATGCTTAAGATCACAAAAAAAACTAACGATACCTCTATTTGTTTCTCTATTGCCTTTAGTGCTGGTGCTCTATTGAGAGTTAATTTCAAGATAAAAATATTTGCTTAAAAACAGTAAGTTTCATCTTCCACAGAGGATGCTGTCGCAACAAGAGCGGCAACTTTTTAACTTTATTTTCTTTCTTTGCAATTTTGTAAAGTCTGCCATTAATTTGTGCATTCTTAATGCTAAAACAACTAGTATTATGTTGTAAGCAAACCTTGAAGAGAAAAATTTAAGGCGTTTTTTTCCCTGAAGTTTTTGTTTCGTTTGATGAAAGCGCTATACACAGATGTGTTTACAATTTACGGAAAGAGAAAAGAGTAAATATCAGTTACAGTTCACCCTGGCCAATCACACACAATTTGTGTGTGCCAGTAAACCTGAGGACATCATCATCATCTTCTCCTTACGTACCAACTTAAAACCAACTTGCAAGCTAACTCGCGAGCTGTATGCAGAGCCACACCACCGCGGCTGTTTAGAACCGCAAGGGACGTCGAAAAGTCACCTCTACCAAGTGAAACGCGTGGGTGTAGTAGCGCGGCGCTTTCGACTGACCATCCGTGCACACGATCTATTCCACGCTGCCAGACATTACACACGATCATGATGCAGGACGCTTCGACAGCTAACAGAGAGTTCTAGAATAGGAAATGAAGGTTTGACCGCAGTAAACGCATGTGTTTTGTGGGACATTATGCTTTTTGTTGCATCATTCTACGTACACAGACGAGATAACTGGGTGATAGTGGCGCCATCCGGTTTGGAGGAATAGAGTAATTTCTACAACGGTGCCTGTTAGGCCCAGGAGCTACCGAGTTGTCCAACGAAATAAAACACAGGCCAAATTTATTGTCTATTCCATTTGTTACAGGCAAGGTAAGACGAAGCAAAGGCCCATGCCCAGTTTATAGACAGTTCACGTGCTGAAAAACGCTGTAACAACGACGAGTTAACTTCACAGCGAACGGTTCTGCTTCAGAGCACGCCGCCATAATGGCTGTTCTTGAGCATCTGCTGCTGTTGAACGTACGCTATGTGCCTGACGTAACCGTCCGGTTTCTTCGACCCTTTTGGCTGCATCGAAACCACCACATCGGCTTCCGGCGCTCCGACCTCAGGTGTGACTTTGCGGCAGATTGTGACGCTTTTGATTGTGACGCAAACTCGGAATATGGACAAAGGTTTAGAGCAGAGATTTAGATGGTGTCAATGATAGGAGAGAGTCATACGGGGAAATAGGATTCGAAACTTTTCTCGGATATTTTAGCTGCGGCTGGCATGAGACAGAGCTTTTTACAGGGCGAAGTTTTCGGCTTGCTGCGCAGACAGCTTGCCTACTGTCTGCGGCAGAAGGTGCATTCGGTCCACATGCATCATTGTGAAACATTTATTGCCTTAGGTTGCTGAGAGTCAGTTTGGAAAGCAACTACACGTTGCATCAGATGCAATCTGGCGCTAAAGCGGTTTTATTCCACAGCTGACGCAGCGGTTAAGTTTTCCAAACCGCTAAAATAGCAAGCACTACCCGCCGTGGTGGCTCAGCAGTTAAGGCAATCGTCTACTAAGCAAGAGTACCCGGGTTTGAACCCGACCGCGGCGGCTGCGTATCGATGGAGGCGAAACGCCAAAAACGCCCGTGTGCTGCGCGATGTCAGTGCACGTCAAAGGTCCCCAGGTGGTCGGCATTACTCCGGAGCCCTCCGCTAGGGCACCTCTTTGTTCCTTTCTTCTTTAACTCCCTCCTTTTCACTCCCTTGCGACGCGGTTCGGGTGTCCTCCGTGATATGGGAGACAGTTACTGCGTCATTTCCGTTCCTCAGAAGCCAATTTTCCGATGCAATGCGAACTTGTTCATGCCTTTTGCATTGCGAAGGCTGAGGTTCTTTGGAGTTAACTATACAATTTCCTAATTGAGTGCCTTGCTGCAAAAGGCATTCGCTCCGCCGGTTGTCGACCAGACAGGGTACGCTGTTATGGAACCACTCATCAGTGGTCCAATGTCCTCCAAGTTTACTCAGCTTTTAACGTAAGTGTCGGAAGGTTTTCTAACGATAGCAAAATAAATATGACATGTAAAACAGGTTTGGGTAGCCGTTGGTTGAGGCTCTAAGGCAACTCTATAACGACACCCCTCAGAAGAGGCAAGTCAGCCCTTGCGTTTGCCGATCTTCCGCTTGCATTGCCGTCGTTCTTTATAAGGAAAGTTTCAGTGCCCGATATTCTGGATTGGCCAGAAAAGCCGGGCACGTGTACATTGAAAAGGGAAAGACCATATATTCGTGACAGCAATGCGTGAAATCGTAAAAGTTGAAATGTTCGATGAGGTTTGCACTGTCATCTCTGAATTTTATGAAACAGTTGCGTTGTTATGAGGGTGGTTCAGTAATAAATTATCGTGGCCGCATAGCTTCATTCGATTGCGTCAAGCATTGCTTAGGGTAAACGCAGCCTGCGAAACTGGTAAGCTGGCTTAGGAACCAATATCTTTCTGATGAAAGACGGCGCCTGCGCTGTGCAGTTTACGCTGCTGTGAGCACCGCTGGACTCAGCTGGAAGAAGGAGTAAAATGCGCTAAGTTTATTAGACAACTTTGGAATATCGTTAGCGGGATAGCGGACATAAAGGAAATTACGTCAGCGTGCAGCAAGCAACTTATCACAAAAAGAGGGTTCTAGTATAGCGTTCCGAAAACGTTAACACGCGGTGTACGTCACATCGAGGTGGAAAGTCTGTGTATAATAGCCGCCACAGCTGCAAAGTTTGCAAAGTATTATATTTAAGAGCCTTTCACAGGCAATTATTACAGTAACGCTTATATCCGCCATCAAAATGACCAAGCAAGTACTCTGGCAATATTTTGTGAAATAAAAGCGGAAACAAATTGCTTTGGTTTGGTTTCGTTTATTAGGGTTTAACGTCCCAAAGCGACCCAGGCTTTGAGGGACGCCGTAGTGAAGGGCTCCGGAAATTTCGACCACCTGGGGTTCTTTAACGTCACTGACATCGCACAGTACATGGGCTTCTAGAATTTCGCCTCCATCGAAATACGACCGCCGTGGCCGGGATCGAACCCTCGTCTTTCAGGCCAGCAGCCGAGCGCCAAAACCACTCAGCCACCTCGACGGCCGGAAACAAATTGCCGCCATGTATTTGAGCCAATGCTAAATACAAACCACTCGAGCAATAGCTTCCACCACATGACGTGTTAAACTAAAAAGATTTGCTGTAATTTTATAATAAAGTTATTTTTTATAATATTAACATTGTTGAGGAAGATTGAAACCTCCTTTTTTGAGTGCCGGGCTCCCAAAACTGGGCTGAGCTACAGCTTCTTTCGTCGCTGAAACAACTTCAGTCATAGCGAAAGGCGACAACACCAGCAGGTACCGGTAAGTGCCGACTAGAACAGCAACGACTGTTTATTCGGCTAAAGCATGCGGCTCTCTCTTCGTAGGACACCGCATGTTTTCACGCTAAGTGTGCAAAAGCCGCAACCCTAACTTGTGAAAATTACGTGCGTACGCTAACGCTATTTGCTCGCAAGCGTTCTGCACATGCACTCTCTGGACTCGTTATCTCCTAAGCACACAATCACGCAAAGCCCGCCATACTCAAACTCTCCATCAACTTAGCTCTGCGTGCTGCCTCTGAATTGGGATGAGTTTTAACTCAGGAGGGAGCACCTGAATTAAGGCTAATCTTGTTTGACAGTAGCTTCAAGCCCGGCCAAAGGCCGCTTGTGGCTGAAGTGAAATCTTCCTCAAATACATTTTTTTAGTACAGACGAAGTAAAAAAAAAGAAAGTGCTTACCTTCAATAACTAGACACTATTTATGCGAACAGGATATGGCTGAAAGCAACGTTTTCGCATAAATATTTAGGGAATTTGTTGGCATTGTTAGCGCTGTCAGATTTCAAAAACCATTAATCGATTCATAACAACGCGCTTCTGCTCTAACGATGCTTCCACGCTAACTCAGAATGCATGCTGTTAAGTGTAGACACAGTTGTTCGGTGCTTTACTGGTTACAAAACTCCCGCCGGAGTTTCACACAGGATCAGCGCGGCTGATCCTATATGACGCGCCACCTATATAGACGCGCCATCGTTTGCAAAAGTGCGTCGAGTCGCTGCAGGACTGAGGCCGTCTTTATATTTCGTGCAGTATTTGCACCTAAACGTTCGGAGCTCCCGCGATTATGTAATTAGTTTACGCTAGAATGAGCTCTAGCATTTATCTTTCAAATAGAACTTGCACCTCGAGGACAACTTTAATGACGTACGAATGCCGCACCGGAGCAGACGTTACCGTAAATGTACCTACGTGTCTAGTGTGCCTTGTCAGGTTATACTAGTCATTCCCTGAATTTTTTATCAACTATAATGCGGCGTAAAAGTAACTACGCAGCATTATATTTAATATTAGTAGAAATTTTGAGGGGATTATTATAACCTGGCAAGGCGCACTAAAAACCCACTAAACAGACACAAACCGTTTGCTTTTCTCGTGCCTTCACTCGGATCCCTCCGACCGCAGAAAACGCATGATCGTAGCTAAAGGCGCTGTGACAATCGACCGATCTTGTTTGGCAGAAGGCGGTATTTTCTGCGTTATCTTTGGCCTTGCCATACTACGCTGGCGCTGAGCTGCGCCATTGGTTGTCGTACGGGAGTTTCGGTGGCCTTCGTCGATATCAGATCACTCGGGCGGCCGTCGACAGGTATACCATGCCTCGCTGTCCGCGCCAACCAATTGCCCTCGCCGTTTTCACCTCGCTCCGCCTACGGTAGTGCTGCACTTTCCCCTCCCAGGGCATGCCGTGACAATGACGTTTCGTGTTTGGCTTGGATGCCATTGGGCCAGAAATGTCAGTTCAGTCATAATGATGCAAGTTTTGGTGAAACAAACCTAAAAAATGGTTTGCTAATTTACGAACGAAAATAAAAGCAACCATCCATTCATGTTAATTTCGTTCAGTGAAAAAAGTTCTAAGAGAGTCGCAATGGGTTGAGTAAATCGTGGCTGCACTGGAAAGATCCAGCCATGATTCTGTGGCAGAATCAATGCGTTTTCGACCCAACACTAGTAGGCTAAATACGAAACCTTAACCTCCAGTCAAGCCCTTCTAGGATAAAGCTCTCTTTAATAAACTCGAAGAGATAGTGCACTTTTCTTCATACATAACATTGAAAACCTCTATGCTCTTTGAAAATTGCTTCTTACCTCCTTTTGTGTAGACTCTGACGTCAGCGGTTGTGCTATTAAGCAAATGTAGCGCACGCGGTAGCATGCGAGATTCCACAAGATGTTTGTGCGATTTGCAGAAGCACTAAAATTATATGAGCACCATTGGGTCTACGTAGACCAGCATCACAACATACATTATTCTTGACGTTTCGAAAGGTAATCAGCTTAGGATTATGACTTCGAGAACTTTTTCATGCTCTTCTTAAAATACCCAGCGGTTAACTTAATAGGCGGATTGCGAAATGTGAAAGTAATTTTGTAATGCTTTCTTTGCAGCTGTTTTGGTGCCCCGTTCTCCGGCACGATACCTGTACAAGGGGTAGCTCCGGCACGCACTTATTTTACTGCTTTAGAAATGCATTGGCTTTGGAATTACAATCCATATTTATGCGCTCTTTTCTGGGATGAACTCGGCTTTTGTTTACAAACCGCCGACCTGATCCTGGTGCACTGCGAAATCAGAGGAGTAAATAATCTTTATTTACATCCATTGCTATAGGCTGCAACGCCATCTATTACTCCGAATCGGCGGCAGTAGCCCTACCTCATCTCACATTAGTCGCGGGTTGGTGTTTGTCTACAGCCCTCAATTGTTCTGAGTTGCAAAATTATTTGTGGAAAAAGTACGAACTTTTAGGTATTAGCGCTAGTTTAAGAATAAAAAATCAGCAGATAGTTTGACATGCCTATGCGCGGATTATCGTGCAGAAGCACTAGTTACAGTGAGCCCGTAAGATCTTTACGTGCTGTCAGTGCGAAAGCATCCTTTTACCTAAGTGCCTTTACACTAAAGGTCTTAAGCACAAAGGCCTTTGACCTAAAAAAATTGGCAAAAAGCCTTTTCCACACAGGTCTTTGGCCTAAAGGCGTTTTATCCTAAGCGCATTTCCTTTGAGGTCCTTCGCCAGACCTTCACCCAGGTGAAGGGATGCCAGGTGTAAACACCTGGCAAGTTGCGCACAATCAGGTGCGCCGCCTGCCACAAGACAAGCTTCAGGGACGTACATATACATACCCCCTTTGCCAAAAGTAACCGAACAACGGGTTTTTGCTTCTCAACCGTATTACGAAGCCTTTACGGCAACCCTAAAGACCGAGAGGTGTCATAACATGAACACAAGGGCTCACCTTACTTTACACAGATTGAGAGCTTAAGAGCTGCCATAAAGGCGGCTAGGAAACAAACCGCCTGTGCCCGGTTACTTTTGGCAAAAACGGTACGTATGCCCGAAATCGCAAAACTCGCTGCGTAGTGCTCTCGTACTCAAATATTATAAAACAATTTTAACTGCAGCTTTTCTGCGTTCCTTAACAACCTGCAAATCACATCTGTTTTTTATTTAGATTTATTTAGGAAAAAGAAGAGTGGTTAACCAGATAGTGCGTGGTTGTCCATGGCACTCACGTAAAGCAGGAGAGAGGGCTTCAACGAGGAAGGCAGGGAGATTTAAAGATCAGTTCAGTTCGTAGCATATATCTCGATTATGTTGTTCTCTAATCGGTGAGACCGCAGGATGGCCAATGGTAGAGTCTTAAACACAGCAACGTAGCAGAGCACGCTCACGGGTGTTCCCGGTACAGTTCATGGCATGCTCTTCTTCTTAAGTTATGTCATTGGTTGACAATGCTAGCTATTTACTCTGTAAATCTCTACGCGTTAGAATACTCAAAATGATGGTGCAGCCATATGACGCTGAAAAACTTCAGCATACATTATTGTTTGAAGAAGCAGCAAAACTACCGAAGGAACCAATACACAGAACATGACTGAGCACTTGACTCTTTTATTTGTGCACATTATTAGTCATATTCACTGTTCGCTTGCAATGCAGCTGCATACCATGCAAAGCAACACACTCCTATAAACTTATATTATGTCCGTAATACACACGCTTAGAACCAACCAGTACAAGTGTATATTGCCTGGAATCAAATTTGAAAGTTTAATTTATGTATCCAAATTAGAAAACGCCCCACAAAGTAAACTCTCATGACTCATAATCTGACGTTAAGCAAAAGGAATTCGTTAGTTGAGAGATTAAAATAAATCTTGCAGTATTTTTTTCATGTTGCATCTGAGAAAGGCATTCAGAAACGAAACGATATGGTGCTCGACTTTTACTCCTGCTTCGTGATGGACGTTAATTAAAATCGTATAGAGCTTAACGATACTTGCATCAGACGGACTTAGCAAATTTTTCAGAGGCTTAGCACGGACACACTTAGCGTAGAAAGAGAGGACACGACTAGCGCTCATCCTGTCATGTTTTCTTTTACACTTTGTTTCCGTCCTGAGACTTGCTGAAAAATGCAATGCCAACTAACCCGAAGCTTTACTTTGCTAGGACTTTGTCAAGTTTATCGCTCTTGAACAGTAATCAGACACACTATTTTTATGAGCTTCATTGAACCATACGAACACTGCATCTTACACAATACTCAGAACACAATAATGAAATGCAAGCGAACCTTGATGGGCCTCTGTAGAAGTAATAAAGCTGACATTTCAAACAATGAACAAACATTAGAAAAAAATGCGTTAAGAAATTTTTATCTTATTGCATACATCTGTTTTATTTCAGAAAAATTTACAAACATAGGGCTTTCCTTACTTGTATGTTTCGAAGGAAACAATACTGTCCTTAGAGGTTTCAGTGGGCGCCTGCTCGCGCTCGGAATTAAATTTTCTGCAATGAAACGAAAACAACAAAATGGTGATCCTACCGTCATGGAAGAAACGAGGGTTTATTATTATTATTATTATTATTATTATTATTATTATTATTATTAATATTATTATTATTATTATTATTATTATTATTATTATTATTATTATTATTATTATTATTATTATTATTATTATTATTATTATTATTATTATTATTATTATTATCTTTCTCCTTTTCATTCGGCGAATTAAAACGCCTTTTCTTTTCTTCAGTGCAAATTTTTCTTGCCAATCCTTTTTGTTCTTGTATGAGCCCTAGCCCGGAAACAGGAACGACAGTTTTCGCCGTCATCGACGGGCACACAAGTTTGTGTGTACAGCGTCTAGCATGTTAGAGACCGCGACTGCTGCGGCCGCTGAAGCTGGAGGCGTTTCAATAGTGCGGTGTTTACTTTCCCTAAGCTCACATTAGAATATGCGTGTTTTCACAGTCGACCATTGTTCATGACCGAAATGAGGCGGCACTTTGGAATATTCTATCTGACGCATGTTTCCTAAGGAATAACACGGGACCTGGCTATGAACAAGATATGTGACCATGGCCCAATGTGGCGCAAAAAATGCGTATGCTTTGTTTTTGTTTCATTTGCTTCATTGCTTGAATGTATAATGGAATCGCTGTTTTCTTTAGCTTATATGTGCGCCTCTATGTCTACACATAATCTTACGAAGGTCTTTCAACCTGGATTTTACGCGGACAACGTCCAATTCAACAGAAAGGATGAGCGTTTGTGGGCATAGCACTTCCTCTCACTAGGTACAATGAGAGCTACATAGTTCTTACTTTATTTTACACAATGCGGAGTCTACTTTTACTGACTCTTTCAAGATCGTCTTTGACCCTTGACATTCACTCGTGAGTCAGCGCGCTATCTTCACGAAAGTGCCTGCGCTGAAAAGCGGTATTTCAATGAAAATAAAAGAAATTCATCTCGCAAATGATTAAGACAAAAAACAAAGAACGAGAGTACTTCCTGTTTGGCTCTGCACGCGTGTTTTTGTCGCTGGAGGCGAATGAAGACTGGCATGTTCCGCATTAAAAAAAAGAGACCACTTTGTAGTGCTTGACAAAGGTGTTGTTTTCGATGACGTATTTAAGTATTACCGGTAAAAAATATTGTACGCCTCCTTTGCGATGCCACCTTGAGCGCAGAACTGTCTGATTTAATATCCGCCTCACAACCATCAGGTGCGGGGTTTCACAACTCAGTAGAGCACTCGGTCCATTAGTTTCCTGGTGTGTTTCTAATTTTCCGAACCTAGCGCTCAAGTTCTCTGGGATGAAATTCTCAGGAACTTTTTTTCCTTCAGTTTTAACCGAGAAATCATTTTAGTCAGGGTAACATTTGTCCCAGGTGTCCTTGCCCATAAAATAATAAAATAATCATTATACTGTGACCTATTTTTCCGACAGAGTGCCATTCCTTTTACGAGCTGCTACCATAATACTGAAGGTCGCCCATCTTGCATTCCAAACTTCACAACCCAACGGGAGCTTATAATGCGCAGGCGTAATTTACCCGGTAATGGCTTATTACTCACAATGCACAGGGGCCCAATGTGGCGAATATGGAGGTTGGCTGCTGAACGCAAGCACGTGGTAGAAGTCTCTTGATCCAGGCAAAATACAAAGGCGCCGGTGTCATTTGCGATGTCAATGCGCGCTAATGTGTTCGCAACAAATCTGCAGCCCTCCACAACTGCTCTCCTTATGCTACAGAGACGCAGGATCTAAGTGTTAAACATTACATAGAAGCCCAATACAAAACTGCACTTCCTGAATGCGCTTCTTACCCCATACATGGAGTTGCCCATCTAATATAGACTTGATGTGGGAAACACGCCTTCAAATGAAAGCCGAATGTGTCCAACCCATCACTTCACCTCCCCAGAAAACCGGGTCGCTTTTCAAGCAAACGAACTGAAGCACCTATAACTGCAGCTCCTAATTTATTACGCCCAAGAAAAGACGAAACAGAACAGTCACGTTTCGTAATATAGCTCTGGAGAGCCCCCTTCTCTCTGCCGTCGGAACTAAATTTCTCCCTTCTGAAACATTGCCGCGTCAGCTTTAGGGCGGTGTGTTCGACACGCGCGTTCTTCGATAGTGGTGGGTAACAAATCTTGAATATCTAGAAATGCGGGTACATTAATTGATAACACATATCATTTGTCATGATTAATCTATCACAAAAATCTTTCGTTCTTCTCAAGCGTAATTCACGGACGCCCGTGCATTTTTATTTTTTTCCAAGTGCCGTCATTTGATAAGGATGAAGAGAGTTGGCCAACGAGTGCGCTGTACGTCAAACATTGCTCCTTAGCATTTGCTTCCTTCGCCTCTTTAGTGGCTTTTAAATCGCATCGCATATCCTGTATTTAGTTTCTCTCATTTCAAGCTGCTCAAAGCTGCTCAAACATTGGCTCAAAGTTTTTCGGTTACTCGTGTCCGATCAATTTTTCCTGCGCTCATATCATTAATAATTCGTGAGCGCATTCCAATTCTGCCCTTTAATTTTGTCGTTTCCTAACGTCAGAATCCATTTGAATTAACTCTAACGCTTCAACGTTATTTATGTTTTTTTTTAACATGCATCAACCAGACTACCGGGGGGTGTTTTTGACTGCTCTCGGCGCGTACGCTTGCAGCGGCGTGCGCCCGCTTGCGTGCGCGAACGAATCTAGGGAAACGCTACTTGTAATGAACTGCGGCCCGGTGCTTTCTCATGCTTCCGTGCCGTCGCCTTATATTTTCCTTTATATCAATTTATTCGCTCCTAAATTATTTATTCTGGTTCCGGTTACGAAGTTGTCTTTGCAAGGCAAACAAAAGGTGATTCCAACGTGCGTTTCTAACGATGCTTCGCAGATAACCCATCAAGGGATACGAGTAAAGCCGGCGTTAGTAATGCTGAAAACAAACTATAGCTTGGCGTTGAAAGATTCCTAAATTGTCTTTTAAATCGAATTTGGATGCTTGTGGATAGCGCGAGAGAGTTTTCAGGAGAGCAAAGTACAGTTTTCGTCAACACAGACGAAAAAAAAGCCTAATCAGTGAGCCACGTCTAGCAAGTCTGAACTAACGGTAATGATTTTTGACACAATTCTCGTTCCTAGCTGTGTTGACTGATTTTAGAAGTGCGCTCATCTTTTTGGCTACTCAGCATCCTCATCAGTTCTTTCACATTATCTCTTCTAGCTCATTCATTGTTAAAGTCACCATATCGGAGAAGTGCGTAAGTTCTGTATTTAGGGCATTCCTTCGTTACCTAAGCTCTGCGAAAAAGCTATAATTGGCTGCAAAGCACACATATAGGTTGCATGTAAACCTTGCGCCCAAAAGAACCCAGTTAGTAATATTATTTCGTCTTGCATCGTATTTTGTCTCCTATTGACAACCATTTTTTCAACATTAGCTGGTAAGAAAAGCACGTTGTGAAGGTCATTCTACCGTTTTGCTTTAGCTGCTTGCAATTAGCGCACAGCCACACAAAACCGCTAAATTCGGTAAAAAGCTAGGTGATCCTAACATCACGTAGAGTTCTCCTGAAAAACGTTTCATTGCCTCATATGAAGGAAGTGAAAGAAGTAAGACATGCTCTCACCCCGATGAATTTTGTTTTCCACTCTTTTATTATGAACACTCGGTGTGCACTTGTAGGAAACCCCTTAATATTCGAAACAGGGAAATCTTAAAGGCAATAATGGGATCCTGGTTTTAACAAATACCTTCCCGTTTTCCTTCTACGCCCCTCTTCACCCGTGCCGATCCTTTTAGTTATCCCCGTTCAGGCTGTCTCGCATGGTGGCTTTCTCTGCGGCCGAGCCACAGATTTTTCCCCTGGCAGCCAGCAGTGTCTTAAGGCTCACTTAAGTATGTAACGGTTGGAGAACCAGAACTCGCGTAACGCATCCAAGCGGTACATGATTGACGAGTGGTCTGTCAGCGGTTGAAATTTTCGACGCCGAGAACTCTGTTGCAATTCCAGATAAAGAGACGCAATTAGATATGCACAAGAACTGGGCGCGTGAGGGTCGGAATCGAACTCCTGTAAGCCGCTCTTCGGTAACATAGACCATTTAAATGCTAGGATGGGCCTGAGGCATGTCTGTGCGATTAGTTAGTCGAGTGAAAGAAATGCAGCGTTTGCGCTAGATTTATGACGCAGGGATGAGTATCTTCAACGGCATGACTGTCAAAGATTTCGCTCACGGGTGAAAGTGATGGTACGGGCAGAATTTTGCACAATAAAAGTTATCACTGATGTCTTCAATCACTCCCGGGAGCAGCCGAGGTGTGTGCGAGGAAGTAAAGGTCTCTCGTCAGTTTTAAAACTTAGGGACGTTTAATAGACATCTTATTATCAGTATTGAACTTGCGTGAGCGAAGTAGCGCAACCTTTTTTACTGAGGCGCATCTTCTCCACTTTACAAGCAGTGGGTGTAGCGGCTTTGTATTCATTCTAGAGGTGGAGCTAAATCCTAATATTTCGGGACGGGCTGAAAGCTTAATGTGTAGTGTTGCGCATCGAGATGACAATGAATTCTCGAACCGGTGCCCACTCAGAAAAGATGAAGTTTCGCTACAAATACTTCATGACCGTTTCTCGGGAACTTTTAAACAAACACCTGAGCGTAGTGCCGAGTGTCGGCATCGAGCCTTAGTAGAAAGGAATTATTTCTTTTAAAAAAATCCTGGGCGCTGGCAGTGCTAAGCCGCGTGTAATCGCTTAAATAGTGGCTGGAAGTTTTATAAGATCGCAGAAACTAATGAGGTGCAGTGATTTCAAGCAGCTGGTGGGACCAACGAAACGAGATTGGTTTTATATGATAATTTTATACTTTTCTATAAAAAGCATGGACTCGTATCTCAAACACAGTGGTCAAGCTGTTAAGTGTTACATGAAATAAGTTCCGAAGCATATAATTCTTTATGAGAAAACACTGGAGACGTTTTCAACATGCGCGCATTTGGTTATTTTTTATTTCGCCATGAGATAACCAAACAAAACAAAATTGAGCACAGGCTGGAAGCGTGTCATGTCTACCTAATAAAAATAAAGCTATAGCTTTCTGTGTGAAACTTGATAGAAATTCTCATGAGACAGAGGAACAAGCCTTAAACGAATTGGTGTCTCATGCGACGAAAGGATTGCGCCTTGGAAAGGCTGCTGAGAGTCCGGGATGTAATGAAGAACGCCGAAAAAAGAACTACAAAACCCAGGCAGTGCAGCTCCTGCATCTGACGTTAACACGACGCCAGAACCTGAGATGAGACTTCTGCAGGAAGAAAGCAAAGGAATGAAAGGACAGTGTTTCGCAACATGCAACACAAAGACATTCGGAGGCGTTGGCAGGAAGATTCCACGCGGAGAAAGAACAAAAATACTCACTAAAGAGAACGCATCATTGACCAGTTTCAGCGCAGACTGACAAAAAATCGCATTATCAAAGAGTACCAAACCAAGGCCGACAAAACGAGGTATGGCTGTTTCTTCCCTCTGCCCAGAAGCAATCAAGGGAGGACAAAAGCACTGTCATGAGAAACGGAGACCAGTGAAGGTGCGACGATGATTTCTAGCGCAGAACGAGAACATTTCGTGTTATATTCCGAGAGCTGGGCGTTTTGCAATGTCGCCATCTCTATGCTACTGGCACAACAAAGCTCCGCCGCGGCTACTAGTGTCATTGTATCGAGGGGTAGGACGCCGCAGTTTGGGACTTGTGGAGCCCTTACCCGGTGAAGCATGGCTAGCGCTACGAGACTGAGAAGGATCGGCAGGAGCTTCAAGAAAATGCCTTTGTGCAACTCTTTAGAAGGCCTGAAGCAATAGCCATATACGGCGCGCACAGACACGGCATTGCATTAGTATAGCCAGGTAGTAGAAAATGAATGCGAAATAAAGGTGGAGCACCGCCTGCGTCACACAAACGTCAAAAACACTGGCGTGCGTCCTCCTGCGAATGACGGTCGCAACATTTGAAATATAGGGGTAGAGCAGAGAGCGCTTGAGTGGCCTGCGAATGTGTTGTTCATTTCCTCTTGAATCAGTGACTGCGTTGCCACGCTGCATTAACTTCTGCCTCAAGCGCTGCCGGTGCAGGATAACCATCACCCTCGAGTAGGTTATGCGAGCATATTCTCTCATCGAAAAAAAAAAAGACCATTGAAGGTACGGCTCCTTTTTAGTGCACAAAATGATGAACATAGTTGTTTGCCTTTCAGTAAACTCAAAAGAAAGACATAGATAGCTCTGCCGGCTATAGAGCGGACGTTACACTTTGAGCAACTGATTTTATAATGTTTTTCGCAAGTAAGGTTCCTTTCAAAGCAGACAGCACTAGCTGGCCTGCTGGGCAAGCTGGCGACGGTACAGCTAAAACGCCCGTTATATGCGCATGTGTCTACATGCGGCCTGTTTCTTGAAATAGTGCAGGTATTTAACCAGGGAAGCGATAGACGTTGTCGCCCGAGTATAAAGTGTTAGATTTCGTGGGTTTTCATTCATAAAAACAAATTGATAACGTGATACATGCCTTGAAAAATGTCAGCGAAGTGCATATGGTATAAAAAACAAAAGAGTATTCCTTCAGAACGAACTCAGCAAAAGACAAAGGTGACTTTGTACATATATAGCTCTGTGTCTAAAGTCTATCAAAGATTTCAGAATGGTAGAGTGTATTTTATTCAAGAAAGTAGTTAGCAATTAGCATCCGCATGACTTTTGTTATACCGTTCGAAAAAGGTAAGCAGCTTTCACAGATTCTCTAAAGCTAAAGAAAAATCACGTGGGCAGCAAGTAGAACAGGAGAACACTCAGAAGCTGTACTGCTGACACTAAGGTGAGCAAGTATAAGTAACTGCGGTCTTTAGCGATTACGGTAATAAATGGGCTTTGTGAAATTTGTCGTAATCATTTCAATACCAGTAGTGCGTATGTCCTAAAATTAGCGTCGATGACGCAACCGCAATCGAGTCATGCGATTGCCTTCTCTCTATTGAGAATAGAACACTGTCGTACTCACCGATTGGAGAAGAGAATACGCAGTCTGTTGTCATCTGGTCAGAAGAAGTGGTCTGAATATCTCGCAGTAATGGATACTTGAATGTAGAGAGGGTAGAGAATCGAATTGCTATTACCGTCGCCGCCACACCATGCGGGGAAAGCGAAAATCCTTAGAACACTGTCTACTTCCTCAATGCGAGATTCGCGGTAAGAAAGGAAAAATAAAGATGAACTTTTGCGAATTACAAATGACTGCCGTGTGATTGTAACTCGCGTTTTTTTTCTCAATAATATAGTCAACAGTGAAAATTTTCATATCTGAGCGTTACGGTATATGTTAAACCGCAAAATCACAAGAGTGCTTTAACTGCAGTGTAAGTAAACAGAGTCAAAGAAAAAAAGTTGTGCTGAGAAGACACAGCTGTAATTCATCTAGAGACCTGGAACGAGGCAAGCAGGAGAGATGGGTTCATGTTTGTGCTCGGTCAGCCATGTCAAAATTCTCTGAAAATTCCACTTGTTGTCCTTGAATACTTGTAACCCACGGCCGACGAAAGGGAGTGCATTGGAAGTGAGGCAAAAACCTGAGTCAGGCCGAGGGCATTCACTCGCCTAGCGCTGTTGACAACAGTTATCGGGACACAGTTTGTCTCAGAGTGCACCCCCCTTTGCCTCCCTCCGTCACTATATCCGATCCTTCCCGGGCGGTCGTCCGTCAATGTCTGTCAAGACTGCTAATGGGCGGCCCGCTGACCTCTCAGTCTTGTGCCCTTCGAGAAGACAAGCTGTCGCGAAGGTCGGTTCCTGTCGGTGTTCGAGGAACCAAAAAACACCAAGCGACAAACCTTTCCTCCCCTTTTGTTTACCGGCTATAAAGAAAGCGTTGAAACGAAAGTGCAGGTTTACTTAACACAGGTGCGCACATTGGGTTATTGTTATTACGATGACAGCAGATAGTATCCTAAGCCTGTGTTGTTTTTTTTTAGAACTGCATGATCAGTACCGCTGTCTCGGAAAGTTGAGCGTTCCCAAGCAAGCCTGGAAACGTCAGACGAATGCCCACATTTTTGTATTTTTATATCAACTGAATAATACTGACATATGTTTAAACAAGAAATGTTTCCTTTTTTACCATTGGCGATTCACGCTACAGGCCGCGATGACAAAGGCGTTGAGGAGAATCGAAGGTTTGGGGTCCCAACGGAGAAAAGCCTAATGCCATCGAACGGGTGGGGAAACGAACTTTTGCACATAATTGTTGCAATGCGTTTAAGTTTACTGTTTTTGTCTTCTGCACACGCATACTGCTATGGCATTAATTACCTTTCATGCGTTCATGTTTTGTAGTGCAGTGAAACGTTAATGCAGTACCGTGTTATTTACTACTACGTCGGTTGGTAATCTACTAGATTACCTACTACATTCAATATTATATGATAACCTTAACTTTATTGCAGTACTTCTCCGAGGAGTTAGGACTGACGATGAGATGAGTTCTATTTAATCTCGGCGTCGCTGATTAGTTTCAATCTGTGCATTCTGTTACCGTCACAATAACTTTGTATTGTTTTCCTTTGGGCGCAAGATTCTCTTTCATAAGCAGCACGTTTTATTCGTGACGTAAACACGAATTCAATTCAAATGAGCAATTGATGGTGGCAGTGTGCACTTTCTTCCATTATCAAATTAGAGCTACTCTAAATAACGCTAACGCACACCCAGTACTCCAGCGCTCTCGCAAAAATATTCATCACCAGTAGTTGGTTTTTGACATGAGAAGAAGTTTGTTGGCGTGTACTTACTATCGAAAGAAGTTATCAACCATCCAAGAACTTTTCTTTTCAGTGCGTGAACTACTCAGGTCTGTAATCTGCTCAAATGAAGCAGGGCAGTTGGAATTCGAATAAATAAGGAAAAATACAAGAGCTATTTTACTTCAGTCCGGCTGCCAAAGTAGAGCGAATTACTTTGCACCAGAGCTAAAACTTCAGGGTTCAGATTCAATTGCCCTGGCCCGCAACATTTCTATGCCAGCGGTCAGTTTTCATTTTTTTTTCCGTCCAGTCATCATCTATTTCTTTTCTGAAGCTGGAGCCTGTTAAGGCTATAACTTGGACTGACATAAAGAAACAGTCTTGTTCCAGCTGTAACTTAGATTGACTCATTTAGACACTTCGCTGGTTCCAGAGAAGCTGCTAAATGACCCCACAATCCCCTTCCTGATGGGAACGGCAATGTCGCCGAGATGGCGATGAGGACAAAAAAGAGGCAGGACCGAAGATTCATTGTGCTACATACGCCTTGGAGTAACTCAATCTTTGATCGCATTCGCAGAGCAGTTGGAGCAAAAAGACAATTGGTAACCGATGAAAACTTGGATATGCGCTGTTTTTTATAGCGCACGTCACACAGTGGCCGTTGTACCGTGTACAGGCGCCCAAATCTTTAACTGGCATGCGCGAGCGGCGACTTTTCTGTGCGTCAGTGCCGTATGACGGGGCGAGGCTGGAAACAGTCTGAGGCTAAGCACATGCGGACAAAGCGCGCTCAGCTGGGCCCATCGTCTGCTAGGCTATTCCGTCTTATGAACGTCGCCCCACATTATCGCACTTGAGACGATAGGCGGCATGAGTAGGCGAATGGTTTTGCTCGCATTTCATATTTCGAAGATCAGCGTCGTTGCAACCAAGCAAAAAAATTAAATAAACGATAAATCACGCTCAAACGATCTATCACGCGAGAAACCAAACATGGCTCGTTCGTTTGTTACCTGCTGACGTAAACGTTTTTTTCATGTCTAGAAAAAAAAAGGTAGTGTTCAACACACTGCGTTCTATATGCTTCCGAGTGGAGGTGAAGCCATAGAGAAAGAAATTGTGAAGCTTTAAGACCGCTGTCGGGAAACTTCAGTGATGCTGCTCTGCACGACGCGTTCACGGCAGTTTGCGACAGTTATCAAAATGCTCCCCGTATACGTCAAGGGGAAAGACATACAAAACGGGATGTAATCGCAAAGGGAAGCTGCTAAAAACTCGGCCTGTCTCGCGCATTATTTGTGAGGATCGTAAGAAATATTCTGTGTTAGTCTTATAAATATTGCAGCACTTTGCACGCATCTAAGTGAAAGAATGAAAATTGAGGTCGTAAACCATTTTGCTCTGCGCTTCATTCTTGCTGAAATGCTAAGAAACAAAAGCAATGGTGTGACCAATAATGGGCGCACACAGGTCGTTCAGTAGCGGGTGAAGTCACCGCCATTCCCGACCACGGCAGACATGCGTCGTGGCAGGGAGTCGTAGAGCGCCGGCACAAGGTCGCTGTCGGCCTTCAGCTCTTCCCACTGTCTGCTGGTGGCCTCCCACAACTCATCCGGAGTAGAGGTATGGAGGCCTATTTTTGACATGTTGGCTTTTAAAATGCCCCAAACATTTTCAATAATGTTCATATCTGCGCCATTGGGAGGCCAATCTAGCGTCATCACTCCAAGGTTGTCGAGGTGTGCGGTCATTGCGTGCGCCGTGTGGATCGGTGAAAGATCATGCTGTAAGAGGAAATCTCCATCTCTGTAGGGTCCATCCAGCACGTGAGGAAGTAGCTGGTGGTCAGTGATGTCAATATATGTTGTGGAGTACAGCCGACCATCAATGCGGTGAAGAGGCCCGAGGCCATCCTTCGTGATGACCCCCCACACGTTCACAGATGTTCGGCCACTTGCCTTGACGTCGTAGATGTAACGGGGATCATACCTTAAAAAAATCAGCATATACTGCGAATTAATGACAGTTGGTAGCAATATAGTAATATCGTGGATAATAAAATAAGCCACGAGAGAAAAGGCAAAAGTTATTGATTTACCTTTTTGCTATTGGCCGGTATACTTTTTGTTTCTGGTCCCACTGAGAGCAGAAGGTGCTCTCATCTGTAAACGCAACGTTTCGCCAATCGTCGACCGTCCATTAGAGATGTTCGTGAGCAAAGGCTAGCCTTTTTGGCCTGGCACTGTCGGAAAGTAGTGGCTTCTGCGCAGCTGTCCCTTTTCTGATTCCTGCTTCCCTTAGCCTTTGCCTAATTAATTCATGTGACACATTAAGGCCGAGGGCAGCCCTTATTTCCCCCGCTGTGATGACCGGGTTGTCACTAGCGCAGGCAAGAATCTGCAAGTCTTCTTCTTCGCTTGTTTTTCTGGTGAGGCAGCGAGGAGCATCTACAATTCGTTCTTCGTCCCGATAGGCACGTATTATTCTGCCCACAGAAGCTGGAGCCACTCCAGTTGCTTTAGCAATTTCCTTCTGCGATGAGCCGCCTATTGACATTCCTATCATTTGAACTCTCTTCGTTTGAGGTATACGGGGTGGCATTTTGGTAGCAGCTAGAAGCTCCCGCGAGCACGGCCTGTAGAACAGCTTCACTGAAGTCTCATAGCTGTCTTACAGCTTCGCCGCCGCCCTGAAGCCTAAATAACGCAGTGTGTCGACAACCGCGCTCTTTTTTTCTAGACATGAAAAGCATTTACGTCAGCAGGTAACAAAGAACGAGCCATGTTATTTGATTTCTCGCGGGATAGATCGTTTGAGCGTGATATATCGTTTATTTAATTTTTTTTGCTTGGTTGCAACGACGCTGATATCAGTTCGAAATTTGAAATGCGAGCAAAACCATTCGCCTACTCATGCTGCCTAATCGTCTCAAGTGCGATAATGTGGAGCGACGTCTATAAGAGGGAACAGCCTAGCAGACGATGGGCCCAGCTGAGCGCGCTTTGTCCGCATGCGCTTAGTCTCAGACTGTTTCCTGCCTCGCCCCGTCATACGGCGCTGACGCACAGAAAAGTCGCCACTCGCGCACGCCAGTTAAAGATTTGGGCGCCTGTACAAAGACAGAGGCCGGTGGATCACAAAACGAGTTTGCATGTAAAAATATTTGCAGAACGGGCGACGGTAATACTGGCATACCTAGGTTTTCAACGCTTTAGCCAGACGCCTATTACCGCCACCCGGACTGTACGGTATTCTGCTGCATAGCATGAAGGCGCTTGCTGGATTCCTTGTCGCGGCGGCTGCATCTGGATGCATGCAGATAGTGGAAATACTCGTGTAATAACTAAACTTTTCAGAGAACATTAGATTACGCAAGATGATGGAAGTCAATTTATGAGCATCCACTAACGGGTTCCTCATAGCCGTTTTCTTGCCTTTAACGGGCAAAAACTGGTAAATTATTGTGTTCTTGAAGGCAGATATATTTACTTGGATATACCTTTGGTTGTACTGAAAAAAATGAAATGGGGATAACACCCGCGGTAGCGCATATTATCAGCGCTATGTGGCCGAACTATTGATTTTGTGTTGCTACGTTTAATGCTGCTTTTTTTAATGCGCTAGACGACTGACTGCGTTTGTTTTGAGAGGAATACGTGTATGCGACGTGTTTCATCACGTCGCCGAGGTAGGCATCGGAGAACATGCACTCATAAACTATGGCAGATTACAGCATTTACTTATCACGCTTCCGCTTCTTGGGCTGTGGTAGCAGTCTAGGAAATGTTAACAATGACCAAACTGAGCTTATCTGTCCTGGCAGTGAGCCGTAAATTGTTTATCATATTTCTTAACATTCATCATGCGTCCCTCCATCTCAATTCTTTGCGGTTAACGGGTGGGTCACTCACAGAGCGGCCGCAAAAAGAATGTCTTCACAGTTGAGTAGCTTTAAAAATATTACACTTGCAGCCGTTGTGTGTTTGTCTCTTTTTCTCTCTGTCTGTTTGCCTGTCACCTATTTTGTGGCAGGCTGCTCACCTGCCCACTGTGTCAGGCGGCAGATCAATTAGTTACGAGAGGCTAATCGGGAGAGCAACCTAGATCGCAGCCCAGCCCAAGCGACCCGAGTCCGACTGATGGCAGCAGCTGCCGTAGAAAGGCCGTGGGACATGACATGAGAGCTGTGCCACTGCGCCAGAAGTGGTGGGAAGACTTCCAGGCATCTATGATTGCAGATAATGACTGATTCCGCATACATGAAGATTAACCCATTAACGCTATCCGAGCAACCGCCATTCGGAAACACTGTAGCCCCGGAACAGAAGTGAAACCGAAACTCCTAGCGCACCTAATTCGCAGTTGATCTAACTACGCAAAACGACCATCATTTTTTTTTTCAATTGAAGCTGATCATACCAAGCTCACGGGAGTGTTTGCGACGATGGTAGTAAATGATGCTGACGTGGGAATAGAGTGGAGTTATAAAAGTGGTTCAAAATTGATGCTAGCTCTCTATTTAGGCGTGGTACTGAGCTAGGTGACGAGTGGAGGCTTGCTGCAATATAGACAAAACGGGACTACAGTTGACATTATTATTGCTAATAATGAATCAAAGCTTGACACAGTCTCGACGTATTTCTTGCTTGGAGCGTTTTTATTAGTAGCCATCTTAGCAGCCATCGAAACGACAGTTGGCGGCGTTCTCCTACGGCTCCTACGACATGTGCTCGGCATTACCCAGTCAGAAAGGTACCCCCTGAGTGTGTTCTAAATGACTTCCTTCAGGGGCTTCCTTTCACGACTCCTGTGATTTAACGGCAGCCAACGAGCTCCACGCATTTCAAAGCTTCTGAAAGTTGTTTGTTTGTTTGTTTGTTTGTTTGAGTTCAGACCCATCGCAGCACAGACTTCGCCCAGAGCATCAGAAGGGAGCGCGTGCTTTACAGGCCAGCTGGGACGTGACCCCAGGTTAGCCGACAGTAAACGCAGAGTTCTTCAGTGTTGGCAGTGTGGAGTGATGTGGCAAACTCGACAAAAGACTGCTGCAGTACGGCGACGGGTCCACGTTTTAGGTTCCAGCGTCGCACCAGCACACGTTCATGCGGGGCTCACCCCGGTGCCTCGATCAACCTCATTATTTGTCAAAAAGAGCACTCGTACAGACATTTATTACTGTGGCTGCCGAATACCACTCAGTGAGAGCTCAAACACTTTCTGGCAGCGTGCAGACAACGACTGCAGGAAACACCGCTGTAGTTGCGCATATAGGTTTGCCCAAACATAGCTCGAAATGATCTCTCAATGGTCTACTATAGTAACAACCTCCCAAGCTGACATATACACGGCGTGTCTCTAGCAAGTGCGTAGCGGCATTGCATACCCCTGCTACGTAGTGTTTGGGTTTTTATTGCCGCAGACACATGCACAATCGCTTTGCACGTTTTGCGCTTTTTGTGGTGTTCGTTCAACCTCCCAAATTGATGTATTCTCTGTTTCTTTTTTTTCCTTTTGTTGAACCGGTGTACAAACAGGACAGCACTATTCTAGACGTCACTCGCTGGATGGGAGATCCGCGAATTTTAACAGCGACCTGAAAGGAAGGAAAAATAACATTTTAGCATTTCCATCAGCCGATTCCTGGCAAACAACTGCAAACGGGGGGCGTCAATATTTTCAGAGAACCTGACGACGGCGTGTGCTGCATAGTGCGAATGCATTAAGACATGCGTGAACCAAACTTCTCTTCGCAGTTTATACCGATATGACCTGACGAGCACGTTCACGATGATCTCTTGTGCTTAAAGTGTGTTACAAAACTCCACCATTGTTACTGTCCTTCCCGTTTCAGATAACTTGTAGCCGAGAGCGCGTGTGGCTACAACTACATAGTTTTATGTTTTTGCTTGTGTGAATGCCAAGAACCAAGCCAACATCCAGATGTAGCATTTCTACTGGAGAGCATAGAAAAGGAACCAGCGAAAATAGACGCAAGACAAGAACAAAGGAGGCACACACCACAACGCTGGACTTACAACTGATTTATTGCGATGAAAAATCGCTCATTTTAAAGGAATTTTCTGCCTGCGCACCCACCCTACAGACAATACACTTCGCGCACCACATGATGACATGCCTACTATAACGATAAAAACTTGTACTCCTTTTCAGTGATAATCACAGACGGCTCGCTGACGCATTTCTGCTTATTCTTTCTGATCATGAATGCCTCCAATAGCTCACGCTCACGTTTAGATTTCCCCCGCCCGATAATGCTGGCAATGTGAAAACTAGGAGAACATTTGCAGTCCTTTACATGTAAGGCTAGATTGCTGCCTGTGCCTGTGCCCAAAGTTGTGCGATGTTGCCTCAGGCGCTCATTTAAGCATGCTCCAGTTTGGCCTATGTAGATTTTCCCGCATGACAATGGGATTGAATACACCACGCCCACTGCGCATGTGGTGAACATAGTCTGGTGTTTCGTGTTGCAAACACCAGTTCTGCGCATGTCTGCAAAGGTTTGGGCGCACAAACCGGACAGTTTGCAAGGAGCAGAAAATGCCATAGTGACACCAAACTTCTGAGCCACTTTTTTCAGACCATGTGAAGTCTTGTGGAAGTAAGGCATGACTTCCAACTTTCTTGTTGGCACTTCTACTGGCCTGGCATCCTTTGAAGATAACTTCAGTTTTTTCCCCAAAGATTCCGCCACCGCCAGCAAAACCGAGGGAGGAAACCCAGAACATTGTAGCCGTTCAACCTGCTCCGCCAGACTTTGCTGCATCACATGAGGGCAACTCTTCTTTAAGGCATTCAAAAAACATAAGTTTGCAATGCTGCGCTTCACTAACTTTGAATGGGCCGAATCATACGGCAACAGTGCCTTCTTAGACCTGGGCGCATATTTCCAGCACACGTGTTGATTGGGTAAAAAAGTCAATTCTAAATCCAGGAACCTAATGGTCTTGTCAGAAGGAATCTCATGCGTAAAAACCAAGTTCTTAGAACAAGTGCTAAAAATATTTAAAATCTGGTCTGCTACAAGGGTAAACTGGTCAGTTTCGGTTAAGTTCAAAATTACTAAAAAATCGTCAACATATCTAAAAACCCTTACAACACGTGTGTCGTTAGAGATCTTTGTAGCATCGAGTCAAACTTTGCTAAAAATATGTTGCACAGCACCGGCGCAACACAGGAGCCGATACAGATTCCATGTTTTTGCACGACATACATGAAGTTATCTTCAAAGGATGCCAGGCCAGTAGAAGTGCCAACAAGAAAGCTGGAAGTCATGCCTTACTTCCACAAGACTTCACATGGTCTGAAAAAAGTGGCTCAGAAGTTTGGTGTCACTATGGCATTTTCTGCTCCTTGCAAACTGTCCGGTTTGTGCGCCCAAACCTTTGCAGACATGCGCAGAACTGGTGTTTGCAACACGAAACACCAGACTATGTTCACCACATGCGCAGTGGGCGTGGTGTATTCAATCCCATTGTCATGCGGGAAAATCTACATAGGCCAAACTGGAGCATGCTTAAATGAGCGCCTGAGGCAACATCGCACAACTTTGGGCACAGGCACAGGCAGCAATCTAGCCTTACATGTAAAGGACTGCAAATGTTCTAGTTTTCACATTGCCAGCATTATCGGGCGGGGGAAATCTAAACGTGAGCGTGAGCTATTGGAGGCATTCATGATCAGAAAGAATAAGCAGAAATGCGTCAGCGAGCCGTCTGTGATTATCACTGAAAAGGAGTACAAGTTTTTATCGTTATAGTAGGCATGTCATCATGTGGTGCGCGAAGTGTATTGTCTGTAGGGTGGGTGCGCAGGCAGGAAATTCCTTTAAAATGAGCGATTTTTCATCGCAATAAATCAGTTGTAAGTCCAGCGTTGTGGTGTGTGCCTCCTTTGTTCTTGTCTTGCGTCTATTTTCGCTGGTTCCTTTTCTATGCAATATGAACCAACTAGCCCGGCAGTTTGCACTCCTGAACTACTGGAGAGCGGTGCGCTTTTACATTCCTGTTTTCGTCCACTCGAGAAGGACTCTCAATATTTATTTTTTTGGTTAAGCACACCAACCTGTACTTGATTCATTGATTCCTTCCACTGAATAAGGAGGGCATGCATCAAAACGAAACGCTTGGAAACTGGTGGACAGCAAACGCAGCTGCTTGAAAGAAAGGACCTAATACCACACAATCTGCTTCAAAGCAGGCGTCCAAAAATAGTATCAAGGCTGTGTCCTTTCTGAAAAGCTCAATGTTTTGAAGTAATGAACTTAAAAACTACTTTCGCAGCTGTCATGTGTTTCGCTGTCAGAGCGCAATCCTGGTTCAGCAGCAACAAACTATATATTGTCAGCACATTCATTCGTCAAGCTGAATAGGAAGAAAATTTTCAAGTGTTTTCAAAACATGCCCATGCACCTGAGCTTGAACATACCTCAGCAGAATGCAGGGAGTTAACGAAAGTTCTTTGACTTTTTATTATGCACTCAGATATCAATGCATGAGCATTTCTGCATTTCGTTCTCATCGAATTTCGGCTGTTGTTAACGGGATAAATCTGGTGTACACGAGGCCGGCAGAGGAAAGATCCATAGCTGATAAGTACAATGCAGGATTGTGGATGGCAGAACAGATTGATAGACTTTCGTACCAAACAGTGTGCCTAGAGTACAAAGTCAAACGCTCACTAAATAATGTTTTGGACAACAGTATATTATAACCTTTCAAGAAAATTTATTTTTTAAGTTAAACAGCAGGCCATCTGGTCTTCCTAAACCATTATGTCATAAAAGTCGAAGCGGCAGGCTAAGGGCCCATCCCTATTTTTCGCAGTTAATGAACTTGAGCTTGAATTCCAATAGATTATCATCATTGTCGTCATCGTCATCATCATAATCTGCCTTACTACACTCGCTGCATGGCAAAGGCCTCTCCTATGTCGCTCCATTTAATCCTGTTCCTTGTCAGCTGCGCCTACCGTATGCCCGCAAACTTCTTAATCTCATCCGGCCAACTAACTCTCTAGGGTGTAATTAACCCGCATTTGTTCCTTCACCCATTCTAGCCACTTCCGGTCTCTTAACTTTTCACCCATCGTTTTTCTTGCCATGGGTCGCTGCGTTGTCCTCAACTTAAGCTGAACCCTTTTCGTCAGCCTCCCCGTTTCTGTCCTGTAGGTGAGTACCGGTAAGATACAGCTTTTTTATACTTATCTCTTGAGGGATATAGGCAAGCTGCCATTCATGATCTCAGAGAACCTGCCATGTGCGCTCCACCCCATTCTTATTATTCTAATTATTTCCCTCTCAAGATCCCGATCAGCGGTCACTACCTGCCCTAAGTAGACATATTCCTTTACAGCTTCCAGCACCTTGCTACGAACTATGCACTGCTGTTTCCTTCTTAATTTTTTAGGAAGCAAAGCCAGGACGAAGGTAAAAAACACAGGACGAGGTGCCTCCTGTGTTAAATATTACTTTGGTTTTCTGTATGTTACTTTTTAGATCCACCGTTCTGCTCTGCCTGTATAATTCATTGATAATTCTTTACAGTTCATCTCCTGAGTGACTCAGCAAGCCAATGTCATCTGCAAATCGCAGATAATTCAGGTATTCTTCAATAATTCTTATCCACAAATGTCCGCAATTCAGGCCTCGGAATACCTCCAATAAACAGTCGGTGAAAAGCATTTACGCGATCGTGTCTCCCTGCCTCCAATACACGCCTTTTCTAATTTGCGATATTGTGTTCGATAGAGCTGTTGGAAAAGCAAATTTTCTCTGATATACTCGTCGAGACATAGAAACACCTGTCATGCCATTTATACAACCTCTTAACAAACGCAAATAGCGTGCGGTGTTTCAACGCTTGACTGAGTTAAATTTTTCCTTCGCTCACAGAAACCGATAGACTGATTTGGGCTCATAGGTACCGATTAGGTAGAGGTTTCCTAGTGATCCTGTACCGAACACTGTAAGAAACTGGGGGCTGTCTCACGCATTGCAGTCGCTACTGTAATTTATCTAAAATAAACTAGATGTCCTGATAAAACTGCGAGAAAACGTTTGTAACTATTAGAAGAAAGACTTACAGACCGCTGTAGACATAATTGCCGCTGCCCGTGTCATGTTGTCGCTACACTAGGCATCCATCAAAGAGAGCAAGACAAATTAACTGCTTGGTACGAGGTGCAGGACTGGAGTTTTTTCATTCCTCATTGCTTGGCCGGTGCGCTAACATCGTTTTCAAAACATAGCTGACTCTAGCATGCATCGGTATTCTATCTGCTGCAGTAAACTGGTCGCACTCTCTAGGCGTTTGTTTCTGTATTGTGTTTATGAAGACATCATAATGATGGAAGCTAGCGACGGAGGCTAGCGAAGATCCATAGTTGAAGCTGATCTTAACAAGCGCACGGAAGAGTTTGCGAATGTGTCAGTAAAAATTTGGTGCTGGGGAAACCCACAAGTTCTAAAAGCAGTTCAGAATTCATGTTAGCTCTTTCCTTCGGGGTGGTACTCACCTGCTTCATGAGTGGAGGCTCACTGCAAATGAGACGAACCAGGCTTCCACTTTATGTTATTAATGCTAATAATAAACAAAAGCATGACTCAGTCTCTTTCTCGCGTGGCGCGTTTTTGAAGCGGCCGTCCGAACGAAAGTTACTGGCGCTCTCAGGACTCCCAACGACGTTCGCTCTGCAATACCCCAATGAGGAACACAGTCTCTGCATTTGTTAAAAAGGGCTTCCTTCGAGCGCTTCCTTAAATGACTTTCGTGCTTCAACAAAAGAGAATGTTTTTGATTGTTTAATTGTTTGCTTGCTTGTTTTTTTGTGTGTGAAGGCAGACCCATAACAGCACTGACGTCGCCCAGACCATCAGATGGGAGCACCTGCTTCACAGGCGAGCTGATAATTGATGTGCCCCCGGGTTTGGCCAAAGAAAAACGCAGAGCCCACCAGCATTTGCTGTGCCTAGTGACGTGTAAAACTCGACAAAAGAACGCAGTATGGCGACGAGCCTATGTTTTAGGTTCCAGCGTCACACAACCACAGGTTCATGCGGTGGAGGTGGCGGTGAAAAACTTTTGAGTACTCATAAAGAGAGTTTGGGGGTCATAAGATCCCGCTACATGGTCAGTATCCTTAGTCCAGGACACCGCACAATGAGGCATGTCCATGACACAGCACACCAGAGGGGACGGATAACATTCAGGAGCTGACGCGCGATTGTCGCTCCGCTCCCGCGTAACATGGACGTGATTTAACACGAAGGCGGGCTCAAGCGCTTGAGAGACAACATGAATCTAAACAGGCAGTCTACTACGTGGACATCACAGGGCCGTCGCCCGCGAGATTCTACACGGCTGCCGTAGTCCACCGGGGAATGAATGTCGATAGACTATCCTTTCGAGCCCCAAATTCAACACGAGCGCAGGAAGTCGCAGTAGCTCTCGCTTCCGGAATCCAAAATCAAGAACAGTTATCACGGACTTTCGCCGGGCCTGTGAGCACGATCTTGCAGGGGGAGTATCACCTCTTGTCTCCAAAATTTTGACGGACTACCGCCGATTTAAATCGGACAAACATAACCTGGGCTCCTGGCCACCAGGGTCTACGTTCATGCGAGGCTCAGCTAAGTGCCAGGGTCATCCTTATCTGGCAAAAAGTCCTTGTACGGGCATTTATTACAGTGGTGGCAGAATGCTATTTAGGGAGATCTGAAGTGCTTTCTGGCACCGTTAACTGAACCACTGCAAGAAAAGCCGCTGTAGTCGCATGTATAGGTTTGCCCAAACATAGCCCGAGAAGGCAACCCTATGGTCTACTAGAAATAGCACGGTGGCTTGAGCTAGTTGCTTCCTATCTATACTGTAGAAAAATACGCAGCACAAATGAATCTCAAAGACCGTCTTGTGTTGTTTTCTTCGGCTGTTATGTCAGCGCTTCACTTGTGCTGTGAATTTTTCGACACCATGGTATAGTAGAAAGAATCCCCCATGCTGGCATGTCCATGGCCTGTCCCTACCAAGTGTGGTTAGCGGCGTTGCATAGCACTGCTACAGAGTGTTTTGGATGTGATTACTTCACACGCATACGCTTTGCACGGTTCGCACTTTATTTAGCGTTCGTTCAACCTCCCTGAGGAGAGGATTCGCTTTTTCTTCCTGTATTTTTTTTGTGGAAACGCTGTAAAAACAATACAGCGCCGTCATAAGCCACTGCCGTTCTGAGAGCTCAACGCATACCCAGAACGGTATGAAAGGAAGGCAACGGAAGTTTTTCGCATCTGCGCCAGCCGAGTCATGGGAAATAACTACAAACGTGCAGGCATCAAAATATGAGAGAAAGTTCTGCGTGCCGTGCATTGTGCGCATGCTTCCAGAAATGTGTGAACTATCTTCTGTGCAGGCTCTGGGCCCCAACCAGAATATTCACGTTAATTTCTTATGCTGAAGGTATGTTACAAAACTGCCGCATTGTTGCTGTCGTTCCCGTTTCTGATGACATTTAGGAAACGTGCGTGTGGCTATAAATAATATAGTTCTGTTTTGTTTTTAAAAGTGCGTGCCAGAAACCAAACCAACATTCATGTGTAGCATTTTTTTTCCTGGTGGCTGCTCTTAGATATTCACTTTTTTCGTTCGCGTGAGAAAAAATGTGAATGTCTTTTTGAATAAGCACACCAACTTTTAATTGACTCATCGTTTGCTTCCACCAATTCAGGAGACCCTGCGTCGAAACGAAACTTTTGAAAGAGGTCTAAAGAAATGCAACTGGTTCATGGAAAGTTCCGAATTCCACAAAATCTGCTCAAAATGAGAAGTTCAAGATTCGGGGACAATATTTTTTTTGTCGTCCTGTTTTGCACTATCTTATCCCGGCACATAGGTCAGTCATCTTTTTTTGATCAGCTAATTCTTAATAAGATATGAACTCAAAAACATTTTTGGTGGCGATCATGAGTTTCCTACGTCAGAGCACAAAGCTATTTTAGCAGGCACAACAGTAATATCATAAACTCAATGTCCTTCTTCATTGTGAAGAGGAAGAAAATTTATCAGCTTTTTTCACGCCATAGCTTTGCACCTGGGCTGAAGCATGTATCAGATGAATTCACTGGGTTAATATGAGCTCTTCTATCTTTTATTGGGCACTGATATATGTGTATATGTGCAGTTCTGCATTTCGTAAGCATCAAAATTCTCCTGTCGTTGTCGGGTTACATTCCGTGAATATGCGCCAGCAACAGAAAATGCCAAAGCTGGTGGAGTACTACGCAGGATCCTGGATTACAAGAAGAGATATATAGACTTTCATGCCATTACTGTGTCTGGCGTGCAGAGTCGAGCGCTGTCGCAAAATATTTTCGGCAAGTATTTGTCATTGCACTTCAATGTAGACATTTGTTTCAGTTCAGCCAGCATGCGATCACGTGTTCATCTAACCGCTGCCCTAAAAGCAAAATCGGCAGGATAAAAGCCAATCTCTATCCTCCTCAATCCTTGAACAAGAACATAAAGTTGAATGCTCGCCTTTCTCACTGTCTGATGTTGTGCTTGAGGCTGCTGTTGGAAAAAAAATTTTCTCGGATATATTTGTCGAGATGTGGGAACACCTGCCATGCCAATTATACAATGTCTTAACAAACAAAAATAGCAAGCGGTGTTTTAATGTTGTGAACTGATTGAACCAGATACAGAAAGGACTGCAATACACTGATTTTACCTGATAGGTACCGTTTTCTAGAGTGTCATTTCCTAAGGACGCTGTGCCAATCGCAGCACGGGATTAGGTGTTGCTACACGCATTGAGCTCGCTATTGTGATTTACCTAAAAGGTACCAGACGCCCCAATAAAACTGCGATACAGGCTTTGTTACTTATAGAAAGAAGCCTTAAAACTTTGTACAGGCACAATTACCGCTGCCCGTATTGAGCGATCACTGCAGTCGATGACAGCATGACTCAGTACGTGCTTGGTACGAGGAGCGGGCATGGTGGATTTTCTGTCTTCATTGCAGCCATCGTGCGTCAACGTCGTCTTTGAAATACAGACGCCACTACTAGATATTGTAACCTTAGCTGCCTTAGAAAACTGTTATCGTCCTCTAAGCATTGGTTTCTGCATTGTGTTTAGTGAAAACATACGATAACCTTGGCGAAGATATCCCAGAGGCCTACGACTGTAATCAAAAAGGCAGAAATGTTATCGCAGCTTGGTTGCAATTTCTGCTGCTGTACGATGGAGAGTTAGGCTAGTTGGGTGACGTTAATTTTGAAGGAAAAAAAAAACAGCGCCAACAAGGACGCATACACAATACCAGCCTTTGTTGTGTACTTCTGAGTCTTTGTCCTGCGTCCTTGTTCGTTTTGTGTTTATTTCTTGAATGTGGTTTAGAGGCATGGAAAATATAGACAAGCGCAATAAAATAAGAAATTGGAGGTCAGCAAGTTAAACGAGTATAATAGAGACTTGGCGACCACGTTTTTAATTCTAAATAAGGTCGAGTGTTTTTACACACTAAGGTATTTTTGCACTCGGGATATTATTATCCTGAAAACTGGGAACGGGGCCAGCGGTGTGCAGTGTGGTATGGATGACATATGGGTACTATGAAAAACACCGCCACTGCAGTTGTGGCATATAAATCGTACCGTAACAGGGAATGTTGCTAACCAGTGTCTATGGTACATTACAGCGGTTCCATATGGCGTTGCATGGTGCTTCTCGTCTGCTTCTCGGAGAGGATACGGGTGCTGCTTCAGCTCCTAAAACTTCTGTAGATCGGGCGCTGGGGGCCCATGATTTCGGTTCTGCAGTCATAAACAGGGTGATAACGAGGCATGTGTGCTTTGGACCCTCCACACGTGGAGCCAGAAAGAGCTATTCAAGGTAATTCGCGCAAGTTGGCAAGTTGGCATACAATGCATGCCGGAGTTTTCTGGAGGATGTAAAGCAATGGAGATGCTATGCGAACATAGGTTACCTGTAACTGATACAGATCAGTTTGCGTTCAGCGCTGGCGGGTATATTGCTTACACTTGTTCCAGCAAGCTGCTTTTGATACAGTCGACATGCTATACCTGCGAGAACTGCAGCAGTTATTTTTATAGCGGTCGATGTTAAAGGCCCGTTTCCTAGGTTTATAGTCATGGTAGTAGCATTTGAAGCATTCGGTGGGTGATAACCACGGAAAATGTGGAGGCAGAGAGTTGTCTTAGAAGGAGAAAGGTATGTGGACAGCGGAGGAATGTGCAACTATGCAACAGGTGGCTGCCACAGGAACCAACAAGAAGTTGTCTACCGGGGATCGGATCGGAAAAACATTTATTGAGCTCTAGAAAAGAGATCTTTGCGGCTTCAGACGGCGTCTTCCATCTTCCGATGGCGTCTTCCGTCTTCATTCGCAGGGTTGGTGCCGTAGTCCATGGCTCCATTGAGTATGGCCATCTCGCGAGCTCGCTCTACTAGGCACCTTTGGCCTTTCAAGCTTACGCTGGAAAGCATACTCTCCCACTGCTCCGTACTCAGGTTTTTCATTCTATGAATAGTTGGAGGCTCAATCTTTTGACAGGCCCATGGTATATGGCATAAATCTGGTTTCTCTCCGCACCATGGGCACCTAGCCTCACACTGCGTAGGGAACATTTTATTAAGAAGGTTTAGATTAGGGAAAGTACCCGTCTGCAGCTGTCGCCATGCAACAGCATCCTCTCTGCTGAGATCCTTATGTGGGGGTGGATATTTCAGTCTGACCCCTTCATAATAATTTAGGATATCTGAGTAGCCCATGGGTACTGACTCGGGCTACTCAAGGCTGGATGTGTCGGACGCCCGGTTGGTATGCCCTCGAGCTATCCTATCCGCTTCTTGGTTCCCTGTTATGCCAGTGTTCCCTGGTACCCAGATTATGGAATGCTGAACTTTGTTTCCCCGGTCGCTTGAGCAGCCGGGGAATTAAATCGATGTAACCCGAACAGAGGAATGCGTTAACCAAAAGTGAATGCCGCAATTACCAATTACCACCCAGAAGGCGGCTACGAAGGAAAGAGGAGGAGGAGAATAAGCGCGAAAGGAAAGTATGGTGAGAGCGAAGGAGTGCGTAACCGAAAAGTAATTACCACAAGATAGATAGTGCTGAAGAAAGATGGTATTGAGAAGGAGAGAAATGCATAACTTGAGATGGGTTTGCAGGAGAAGAAACCTGAGCCAATTTACCATGGAAGGAGGAAAGGAAATACGGCGAGGGCTCAGCCCTGCGGCAAGCTCCGTCGGAGGCGACGGCTGCGGGACGCGCCGCATCGAGGAGAAGCTCAGCTGAGGTGGCACAGCACGTCTGTAGCGGCGTACTGCAGAGGAGCTAGTCGAAAAACCTGTATGTGTGACACTATACCGATATGCATGTCTCTCTCAAATTATTTACTTCAGTGTATCGCGAAATAAAAATACCTCGACAACTGTTGGTGAATCTAGCGCTACGTTGTGGTAACCGTCCATTGAGGTTCATTATGGGAGTATATTCTTTCTGACACAGCAAGGTGTATGTTTTTTTTTATTTTCCTAAAGACAAAGACGTGTCTTTATTCATAATTAACGTACCTCGGCCCATCTTTCATCATCCCCGCTAACAAAAGGCGACCTCGCAAGGGCCATAAAGTAGAATAATCAAATAAGGCTTTATAAATCCGAAGCATTATTGTAATAGTATGTGTTGCACAAAACCGCTTTATCGTAGCGAAATGTATTTCGCAGACATTTTGTATAACCAGCGTGACTGCGTTCCAGCGTGATCTGTGCTATTAATGTTCACAGACAAAAAGTTTGCTCTAAGAAAGAAATTATTTTTAAATTTTGATTTCTCAGGACTCAATGTTCGAAGTCGCCGCGACTGCCTACAGGCTATTGCGATATTGAAAATTTACGCTTTCGCTCTCTGCCGGCATATATTTCATTCGGGACATGAGTACAGTGCATATATTATAAATACACAAAAACTACCCAGCGATAGCAGCTTACAAAACTACACATACGCGATTCGACTGAAATGAGTGCCCAGATGCTGTTAAGTATCAGCTTTATGCTTCTATTTCTTCGCCTTATATGTACCCATGTACCCATATATACTGTTGCGTTGCATGATCATCATCGACACATGTTGCCGGCTACCCATACATGATGCGCATAGTCACGCTACACCCCTTAGATAAAACAAGCGATGGAACTGAAATTACAAGCTTGCGCTCTATAATCAGCTCCACACTGCGCACCTGAAAAGCTGGCAAGCAGTGCCGTAATATGCCCGCATGCAGAAACGCAACGTTTAAAACAACGCTTCTTTATTGTTGAAGTTTCCCTCCAACAAGCGATCCGTTTATTTCGCAAGGCATAATACTGCAACATGTTGCAGCCCCGTACAATTTATAACGTTGCTTCTTGCACGGTCTTTGATCCTGGCGGTGGTAGAGCCACAAGGCAGCGTTCTGACGTCTCGCTACTCATAGTTTAAGGTAGAAAGCGCTTTCCCGCCAGAGTGCCTCAATGGGCAGTAGTCGTAGTTAATGTAGGGACAACTTGCTGACGTATGAACGTATGTATCAGTCTTGGGAACGTGGTAATGAATGAGAAATTTATGCAGTGCCTGTCACCACAGCGTCTGTCACTGATTTGAAGGAGGGCAAGCGCGGGCGGCTAGTTATGAAATTCTTCGCAGCTGGCCCCTGAAGAAACTACGACAATCATCGTGATAACGCCACTCTTTTTTTCCTTCCATCAGTCAATCTAAACCTTTGTTATGCGGCGTAATAAATCCCTCACATGTTAATCTTCGATTGTTTTCGATCTTGCCACTGCTTTTTCTCGATGGTACGTGCAGACAATTCCCGTGCAACGTTTTCTTTCCTGCTGGACTGATTGAGTTGTCTTTGGCTTGTCAGTATTCTGTATGTTCTTAACATCCAGCTGCTTTTTCCAGATCCCAGTGGTCTTCTTCGTGTTTTTTCTCAGTCTTTTGCATCAGCGTAGAGAAACGACTGTAGAAAACACTTAGACTTTTCAAAATAGTTGTCCTTGTATCCGAATCTTTATCCTGTAAATCACTTCCAAACGTCGTCATAGATGGCCGCAACCAAATTCTACCGCCAGGACAAAGCTGTGACTGCGACCAGGAAACGAGGCTGGTCTGGAGGAGAAAATAAAAAGAAAACGAGATTAGTTACACTTCGCGGCAGCTGCTGCGAGGCAGAAATTTGCGCAGCAAACTGAGCATGTCGTAGGTTTTATGATCGCCCAAGACAAAGCCAGCAGCAAGCATAACCTGCAATCGATACGTGCGGTCGATATGTATTGCCAAGACCCCTTTCATCACCATGAAACAAGCGAAAACTAGTACATTATTATACTGTTAGGAGCATGTGCAGTCACTGTAGGCAAAACTATAAAACAGGATAAAAATACATAGAAAAGGGAGTTGACAACATAGGCCTTGTTCTTGCCGCTGTTTTATATCCATGTGAAAAAAATGTTGAGCCAAGGTTTTCAGCGCCGTACCATGTTCTTCTCCGCACTATCACTTTCTCAGTAATCATCGTTTATTTTTTACTTGGTCTTAACTGCACCTGAGACTGCGCGAGAAAGAGACATTAATCATATCTTTAATTTTTCATTTTTCTGCCCATGTGCTGCTCATTTCTGGTGTCATTGTCGTTGCGCCACCGTTCATTTCATCATGCACCATCTCTCTCCACTGGAAGTTATTCATTTCTTTCATTCTGAGGAAATGCATAAGCCCTTCAAGCTGTATTTTTCATTCAAGTGAAGAAGGACGGATATTTCAGAAGGGGCTCTGGCGCTCGGCTGCTGAGCCGAAAGACGCGGTCTCGATCCCGGCCGCAGTGGTCGAATTTCGATGGGGGCGAAATTCTAGATGCCCGTGTACTCTGCGATGTCAGTGCACGTTAAAAAACCCCAGGTGGTCGAAATTTCCGGAGCCCTTCACTGCGGCGTCCCTCATAGCCTCAGTCGCTTTGGGACATCAAACCCTCAAAAATCATATTTCAGAAGGAAGAAGGATGGAAATGTTCAGGGATAATTCTGTGCACTGTCGGATTATCAATGCCAATCTCATCTGCGACCATTCGCACCTTTAAACGACGGTCTGAATTCAGAACTTCGTGCACACATTCCACGTTGTCGTCTGTTCTTGTCGTCGATGGCCGTCCAGCGCGGCATTCGTCCTCCACACTTTCTCGGCCATCTTTGAAGACCTTGTGCCACTTAAAAACTGCAGTTTTCGACATGATTTCATCTTTGAGCTCTTGGCTAATCACGCGCAACGTCTTCGTACCTGACTTCTTCTGTTTAACAGAAAATTTTATAGCGTACCGCAGTTCGATCATTCGCTGCATTTTAGCATTGGACGCAGTCACTCGACAGGGGTCTAGTAAAAACACGATCTAGCGTGAATGAACGCTGGCAGACGACTGGCGCTTGGCGCATCTCGACGGTGACATCCACCACCACTGCACATGCGCGGTGCGAGCGCGCTGCAACGTACAGTCCCGTTAGGAAAAAGTGTTCCTGATATTTTTGATACAAACCCTTTATTATACTGCTGCAGATTTTTTTTAGGTTTAATTGGTAGGCGCACGATTTCGCGGAATATATAAATAATGTAGTCCAGGTTTGAAATATGAGTTATCAATGTATACTAATCAAATGAAAAATGACAAATCTTGATGTGCACACTCTAAGTTTGGATCACTTTGTTCCTTCTTCCCCTTTTTAGCATAGCCCTCATACAAAAACGTCTTATGGGCGTCTGTGGATAAAGTTATATCCGTCTATGGCCTTTTATAAACGTCTATAAGCACCCACAGAGGTGCTTATTGCCAGGTATTGAAAAATCTATGCCACTAAAGCTATAGCTTTTGAACCATACAACTGTCTTAAGCTCTCTATAGAAAAATATATCAGCCTGTATATACAGCTATCTACAGAAATAGGAAAAGTCGATAGTTATTTGCGCCAAAATCCTATAGCCGAGCATAGGACATTTTTGCATGGGCCCGCTCTTCAAAACAAGCGAGCTTCGCCTCACCATTTCTGGTTTGTGTGTCGTTCTTGTGCGCATTGCTCTGGCGCCTATATTTTCTTCGGAAATTTCCGCCTGAGTGGCGTCATTCCTTCCTCGCGAGCGAACATGTCTATGGAGCTGATTCTTTTGGCGCAGACACGTTGATTCTATCAGGCTAATCTTGTCCCGTCCGACTTCAGACATAACAGCGCTCCGAGTCAGCTCTCAGCAGCCGCGCGATTTATCCGCCCTAATGAGCTCTCGGAAGCTACACTTCCATATACGCGCTCTCTCCATTCTTCTCACCGACAGAGTTGATCTGCAGGGCCCCAGTGCGTCTGTCTTGCGTAAGCTCATGATGAACAAGACTTTGTTTTTTCGCCCGGATCACAGCGGGCGAATAATAGCGTGTGTTCAATCTGGTCGTTGTTGAAAGACATTTTCGCAAGAATCTCGACTCCTTGGTGTCTTTTTGTGAAAGCGTCTCATTTTCCTGTGGTTTTCAATCTTGGCCCCTCACTTTTCGTTCTTAAGGCTTGGAACTATTTTTCTGTGACGAAGCTGTGACGAAGGCATAAGTGGTGTGTAAAGGAAAGAAAGCAAGCAGCAATCAAGCTGTTCTAGAAGTTAAATGTACTAAAGTCCAGAAAGCAGCTGGCTTATAAAATGCGAAGAAGTATTCAAAAGGATGCAAAAGAAAATAGTTTCTCTAAAACCGTGACGGAACGTGCATGATCATTAAATGGCAAAGAGAAATGTGATAGAAGGTAAATTACAAATTTGTGTGGGAAAAACATCACGCAAGAAAACAAACAATCTGTGCTACCCGATTACTAAGTAAGGCTGAACAGGAACACGCGATGTTCGGAAGCGAGCTGCACTATTCGACGTTAGAAAAGGAGCGCTCATCAATGCAGTGAATCACATGGCCCCCTTGGCGCCACTGACGGATTTTGGAGGCCACTTAGACAAAGAAACCATTTACCCTTTCGCCTAGTAAAACGAATGCGCTGCGCGCCACCCTTCTTTAGTCCCTCAGTTAGGTTTGATTTGGTCGAGCAATGACACTTTGCTTCAGGATACCCCACCAGCTTCCAGATGTTGCTTTGAAAGCGCGTTGCTGCAAACGACAGAGGTGTAGTGGAATCAAAAGCTGTGCAGCCGTGCGTTTTAGGGGCTGCATGGTCTATCTATATATCTGCAAATATACTTCTCTTTAAAGAGATTTTAATTGTGTGATTCAAAATCATAAGTCTTGTCCAGTTATGACCGTTTAAACGCTGTTTTATATTTTCACAAATACTTTAACCTTACTCCATTGTGCGTCATCCGATACGCAAAGATACTTACCTAAAATGTTGAAAGTAGATAGTATTTATGAAATCTAATGTGGGTGTGGGTCTTTTTGTTCAAAATAGAGCTCACTGTAATTTTTTAGAAAATAAAAATTCATGCAGCAAGTGGTTATGTGCCTCCGCCGGCGCTAGTTGGCATGGATTTACTTCTTTTCTTGTTTTTTTGCCCCATTTCTATGGGCAAGATAATAAAGCTAGCGGTTGAAACTCACTAGGAGTCATACACTGTTATCTGAGTGCATCCTATGCTGACTTCTCAGAGGGAAAACAATTAACGGGTTCATTGCCAACGTGCTCTTCTCTTGTCTCTAAGGCAACACTCATATTACGGTTTTTCTTTTGAAAGCATTCTTTGGAACCTCATTGCGCCAGATTGCTAAATGGAGTCTGTTTTGTGGAACTTCTTGTTATACTATATGTGAAAAGATCTAGCACTTCTCAAGTACCGCTGTACGCGATGCTTAAATGCGTCACCTTTTATGAACTGGTACGACCCATCTCAAAACAGGTGGGTCTTCACGTCTGGTCAGAACGATTTAATTCTGAAAAGGACATGCAGCCACTCTTACTGACGTGCTTAAAGCTTCCATCGTGGAACTGTATATGTATACGTAATCAGAAATATTGGCGATGAAGAAAGCACAGGTCTAGGGGTGATCAAGATGAAAACATCATAAAAACGCGCAATAAAAAATTGGGAATGGCGTTTCAGCGTAAATGCAGTCGCCTTTCTGTCGGAAAAGGAAATTGATACGATACTGCCGCTTTTTAATCGCGCACTTTGCAATTCCTTCTGTTCTTGTTTTCTGAAAAAAACCACATACTTCAACTTTTTGTTTTGTTGACTGCTAATCAGCAGAAGGCGTCCAAAATAAGAATAAATTTTCTTCCAACGCATATCCACACATGCGAACACATGCGCACACACATGCTGACACATGCACACACACGCACATACATGGACGCGCATGACACACACAGAAACCACACGTGGTTTGTAAGGGGAAGTGCTTTCACTGGGCTTCGCGTGTGTTACAAATCTCCTCCAAAAATAGCCGCCATTTCCCCTCGTTATTTAGCCTCCACGTGCAGTCGTTCGCAATTAGTAGAAATCATAGAAGACCGTCTACCTGAACCATGCACAAGAGATGAACGTTGTCGGAATACATTGGTCACCGCTGTCTTCCTCATGAAGAAAACGAAAACAGAAGGAGAGTTTTGTTCTTTAGCGAACATGCCTCACGAGTGAAGAAAGGATGTGCTAAAAAATAAGAAAACATAATGTGTCCCAAGCCGCGCCTTTTAGGCTTGATATAAGCAAGGAGGTAAGAAATGCAATTTACTTGAAGGGATACAGCAGTGGAGAATAAAGCGTAACGTAAAGCAAAATGAGAGCAAAGAAGGGACGAATAAAGAGCAAGAGAAAGAAATAAAGTAAGAAGTAAAAGGAAAAAACAGACAGAGATAAAGAAAGAGAGAGAGAGCGAAAAAGAAAGGAAGGAAACAGTAAAAGCTAAAAAAGGGGGAGGGAAAGGAGGAAGGAAACGAGAAAAATAAGAAGCAGGGAGAGAAAGATGAAAGGAAACAGAGAGATGAATACAACGATGGAAGACAGGAAAGAAAGACACAGAAAGGCATGCAGAAAGTAGGAAGGAAAGAAAGAACCAAAGGAAAGTAAAAGGAGGGTGAAAAAAGAGAGAGAAAGCAAGGAATGAAAGGAAGAAATAAAGAAAAAGAAGAAAGAAAAGTAGACCTGAAGCAAGGAAGAAAGAAGGAATAAAGGAAGCTAGAAGCATAGAATATAAGAAAAATAAGAGAGAATGAAAGAAAGAAGTTAAGAACAGCGATCTCTACTACGTGGCTGGAGCGTAAAGGAGCTCTGGTGGAATCACGGTGAGGCTAAGGTAATCTAAAAGCCAGATTTTCGCGTAGTAAAGAAAATGCTAACCATGGCGGAAATCCTGGAACTTGTCAATCGAAGAGCCGTTCGTTATACGGCAGTTGCAGTTTTAGTTTCGAGTTACACGCAAGCAATGTATCTTCTCATCGTCGTCTGGTGATGTTTGTCGCTTTAGGACGTCATTTACTTTCCAGGCGTGCTTTTAACCTAACTGGATAGCACAGCCACGTTTGATAGCTCCATAGCGCGAGAGAAACGGTTGGCGAGAAAGACGAACGGCTGTTGCGCGTGCCTTTTTTTTTATTTGCAAGCGGGATAAAAATTGTCGACAATAAGGAAAAACGGAGGGCAATCCCGAGCTCTTATCAAAGCGGTCTAGGACAAGCGTTGTTAGAAGTCAACTGCACCAAGCATCACGTATGCAAACCCATTCAGGCATAATCTTGTACAACACAAAACAGTGCGTAATACACTGCGTCGAAAAAGCAGTACCATATCTTTCGGAGGCGCTGATGTTAACCAAAATACCGTCGGCACTTTACCAGATCGTAGAAGCGCCCTCACTCCGATTAGGTCTAACCATAATGTAAAGTTATCACCGCAAAGTCAGCTGCCTCGTGAAGGATGCCACCTATGCTTCCTTAAATGTATCCACATTGATGTTATAACTTGGGCTTAAAGCGCGGAAACTTGCATCACAACAAAGAGCAGAGTTTGCGACACTGGCGCGACGGGGCGACCCTGAGCTGAGAAGAAAAGGCTCTGTACGTGCTGTGTGTAGCGAAGTCCTGTCGACTGCTGCGTCTCCCCATTGCAATGCAAGCGACCCTTATTTGCGAAACGTCTTTCCCGAAAACATTGCTGCCCTCCTTGTGCAGTTTACGACCCAGCAAGTCTGTCTTGTTGTGGAAAACGATGACAACGGCGAAAAGACGAAATGCCGTGGGGAAAAAGAAAATGTAAACACAAAAACTCTGCTGAAGTCCGATTCGCCCATTGTTGGGCAAAACCTATGCTGGCAGGTTGCCCACAACCCGGTGGGTAGGTTGCCTTGCATGTAGGCCACCAGCCAGAGGCTGCGGCAACAGAAATGTGGGCGAAATCTAAGATGGGAGGTTTTAGTGCTGTTGCACTAAAAGAAAAGAAGCAAGTAAGGAAGGTAGAAAAGAGAAGGAATGAGAGAAAGAGAAGCCCCGAGCTGTTATGCAGAGCACAAAATAGCCGCAAGAAAGAGGGAGTAGGTTTCCCTTCCTTAAGTCGTAGTTTGCTCTCCCCATCTCCATTTTCACCACGGACCACACACGTTGGCCTCTTGATGGATCGTCCTTCTATCGCAAACTGCAGAACCTGTCGTCCTTTTCTTTAACCTGAAATTCAAGAAAAGCAGTGCCACCCATAGCGAGGCTCTCAAGTTCCTCTCGATTTTTTTGCCCCCGTTTTCCTGTCCTCCATGGAGAGGCCATGTGCAAATCCGGACTGGGGCCTCCGGCGGTGAATTTCAGTGACCGGAGATGATTGGGCAGACACCTCTGTTTGTTTATTCAGATATTCATGCCCCTCCTCCCTCCCTCCTCTTCCCTTTATCAGCTGACGGGGAGACACTTTATTTTTCGTTCTTTTTATTCCCCAAAAATACTTTTTTTTCCGCGTAGTCGAACCGCAGTGGTGGCGAAGTTTGGTTTGGTTTATTGGGGTTTAACATCCCAAAGCAACTCAGGCTATGAGGGACGCCGTAGTGGAGGGTTCCGGAAATTTTGACCACCTTGAGTTCTTTAACGTGCACTGACATCGCACAGTACACGGGCCTCTAGAATATCGCCTCCATCGAAATTCGACCGCCGCGGCCGGGATCGAACGCGCGTTTTTGGGTCAGCAGCCGAGCGCCATAACCACTGAGCCACCGCGGCGGCTCGATGGTCAAGTGGTTGTGCATCCGACTCGCATGCGGGAGGTGCGGGGTTCGATCCCCAGTGCCGCCGGGCACCCACCGGTGATACAATGGATACAAGCTTTCCCCTGGTCTTGTGCTAGGCTTCTTTGGGGTGAAATGCTTAGGAAATGCGTCTTTGACCCCACCTTGAGAAATGAAAAATACCTTGTGCCATGGCGCTCATGGGCCATAGATGCCCTCGAGCCACAAAAACCGGTAATCATCATCATCCTCTAGTCAGCTATGATTGCTGTCGGTCATTTACCGCGAAATAGGCGCACCACCTAGTGGAACACGGCGGGATGGCATTGTGTTTCCATTGCATATTTTTAGCAGTAAATATTTCAGCAGCAGCAGTTTTGTTTATACCTATGACTGGCTCTTTTTCTACTATTCGGCCTTTTCACGTGCACATCTCCTGCTGGGAATGTGATTTGCTCTGTTTGTGCATACAACCCTGACCATTGGTATGCGTTTTACCGGAGCGTTTCAGTGAACACTTTTAAAACTTTTTAAAAATAAGCATTTTGGAGTAAAAATGTGGCGTTTGCGGCATAGTATTACCAGTGCTGGCGGACGCCAGAAAAGCGCTGAATCGTCCTAAGTAGTAAGCTGGTTAACTATTTTTAATAATTATATTTTAACTAGTAGAGTTAGGTGCCAACTTGCAAATAGAGATTTGTAGCCGCTTGTTAGTGTAGTAATATCAGTTTAGGAATTTGGAAAACGCGATTACCCTTGGCGCTGTGGCTGCACAAAATTTGGCTGTTTTGACTAGTTACAAGCACTGCAATGGTTGCTTTGCCTTCACGCCGTTCGAAAACGCATGAAATTTGGCATGATTTAGCCTAATTTTCTTGAGCCACAGCGCAGATGATAATCATTTTTTCGAAATTCTAAAAAGATCTAAAAAGCTGTGATACTTAAAAAAGATAATTATCAGAAATTAGTTAACAGGCATACGTTACAAAGGCGTGTATAGTTACAAAGGAGTGTGAGCGTAATCAGCTCGACACTTTAATTGTGCCTGTAATAATGCCCCGATTGTCGGGTCAGTACGTCGAAATGGAAGCCTTTTGCTTTGCTATTTCATATTTGTGTTTTTTGGGCAGCATGCAGTAGTGTTCCAGAAAGGCGCGATATCGTTTCATAATCTCAAGAAGAATTACTCGCCCATTTCATATTCTTATCTGGGACAATTCGAAGACCTGGAAGTTCGTGGGTATCGCTCTCTTGTTGCTCAACATTCATTACTGGAAACTAGTGAAATAAGATATGACTAAGTAGAGTTTAAATTTGGGTCAGTTGGTACAAGTTCTTGAAAAAAAAACAGGCAAAAGACGGAACACAGCGAAGAGACGAGGCACACACACGACGACTGGACTAACAACTGTGCTATATTGAAGGAAACAGTCTCTCAGAAAAACGTGGCAAAGCTTGCGCAGCTCAGTCATAGACAATCTACATCATAAAGATAAGCTGCGATCTAGCGCCGTTGCAAAAGGGGCTTAGTTACTTAAGCTCCTTTAAGGATCGCTGATGCAATCATTCCCTAGCATAATAATGAGGAACGCTTCGATAATTTCCCGCTCGACTTTTCCTTTACCTCTGCCAAGAATACTGACATTAGGAAACAGCGGGTAGCAGCCGCCTTCCCGGCAATGTCGAGACGAGTTAGCATCGTGAGTAAGGGACAGTGAGTTGTGGTGCTCCTTCAGTGTTTCATTAACACACCGGCCTGTTTGTCCAATGTACACTTTTTCGCAGGTCAGCAGAATCCTGTAAACCACACCTGTGACACAATTGACGCAGCGATTTTCATGCTGCTTCGAACAGACCGGGCTATAAGTACTGCCACGTGCAACACGTGAGAACAGGCGTGATAGCTTGAAGATGCAGAAAACAGAACATTGACGCCTTGCTTTCCAGCGGCCTTTTTGATGGTGTGGGATATTTTATGCACATAAGACATGATTTCAACTTTTCTTTTTTGAACTGTATTTAGGTCAGCTCTTTTAACGTCTTGAATCTTGATCTTTTGCAACAACGTTTCTGCCACTGCCCTCAAAAGCTCTTTCTGAAAACCGGCCACCTCCAAGCGTTCAAGCAGGTTATTGAAGCTTGCCTTCATGCTGTGCAGTGCATAACGGAAGTAGGTCGTAGCAATACTCTCTAGACAATCTTGGAGTGAGCTGGTGAGTGCGGTAGTAAGAATAGCTTAGTGAATACTAAGGTGCCGGCTTCATTTCTTATTCAAATGAAATTTATGGAGGCAGTAGCAAAGATAACAAAAAGATCAGTTAATAACTAACATTTTGCATTTAGATATTTAATCACTAGCCTTAATTACTTAATTACTAGCAAATTACCAGCCGTAAGGAAAACTGTCATCATGTTTCCGCGGTCTGATTCTTAACATACAGCTGCAGCTACACAGTCAGAGAACAAATTCGCAGAACCACTCAAATTTTAGAATTCTGCGCGATTGGCATGCGCTTCATTTGCTGTCCCATGCCGGGTTGCCACGGCTAGCGAACTGTCCGTCGAGAACCAATTACAAAAACCTATAACGTATAGGGCGCTTTGATAGTTTGATTCCTCATTGGTTTGCACCAGCTTTCGCTTCAACCGCCTCCCCCTGACACACACACGCCCACGCACACACGCACACATGGATGCACACATACACCAGCCCACACGCACGTACAACTCCCCGTGTCTTTTGTACTGTGAGAAACGCCTCAAATTTGCTTTTTATCTCCTTTTATAAAACGTGGCATTAGTTGTTTTTTACATCTTTGATGGAGTGTTAGCGTGGCCTTTCAGAGAACGCATTCAGCTAAGGAGCAAGTTATGGCCTGCCAACGGTTCAGTGATTTTTTTGAAGAACCGAATTCAGGCCGTTATCACGGTGCCTTCTCCGCGTTATCTGCTTCGTCACGCACCGCACTAGCTATATGAAGAGACGGTGTGATAAGAGAAACACGGGAAGAAAGGACAAGGTGCGTCAGTGGCGACGTCAGAGCGCCGGGACACGCAATGGTAGACGTTCGGTCGATTGCGCGCCAGCTCTGCACGAAGCATCTTTCCCACGCCGCCATCGATTTGCTGCTCCCCTGTGAATTCCGCACATCCTCCGGCTACGACCTCACCATCCACTCGTCGTCAACGACTCTTGAATGTCATCAAGTTCGCTTCCGCGCGCAACTGCGGCGCTTCTCAGCTGAAGGGACTCTTCATTGTTTTTTTTCTTGTGTGGATCCATATATCCGGCCAACTTCTCTCTTTAGACGTACCATGCACGACTTCCGCTTAGCTACAAAGTTATCCTTGCCAGGGTGCAAGGGAAGGAGTGAGAAGCCCAAAAATTTCAAAATCAAGTCGCTGCCGGGCCTGTCTTTCGAGGACTTCATTTTATCGCCACCAGAAGAGAATGGCGCCAGATAGCTTGTACTTGCTGGTGAAGATGTTGACAGGGTATGGGGCCGAGACGCATCATTAACGGTTTTAGCGCAGTATACGGCACGTTTCAATACAGTGCTAATATTAGAAAGCTTGAATCGAGATATATTCTTCACATATATTGGTTCATTGGTTTCAGTAGGCATAATCTTCGGTTAGATAGTCTTCGTTTAGTGATCTCCGTATTACGGAATGTGCGCTTTCCCAAGCACTAATCTTAGCTTTAAGGTTGCAAAGAGTAAAACTATTCATAATTTGATGAATATATGTCTGGTTGCTTTAGACGGCCGGTAGATAAACTAACAGTGACCATATCAGAATATCATCGTCCGTGATGATGTACCCCTGTATCCATGTCTTAAGTTAAAACGGGCAAGTTTCGTGCAGCCTATTAAGAGCTACTTATTTTAGCATCAAGCCTCGTAATAGGAAACTAACACTATCAATTATAACTTAATTTAGCGTTACGCAGGCCCGGTGTTTAAGTTTCGGGAACAATATTAGTCAGCTGTCCCTCATTTTTCTGTGCAGATTAACGCATTCAACTTGCTGCAATACACTTGCGGCAAAGACAAATCCCCCAAGAGACTTTTCTTAGTGTAATGAACAGATTGTTTTATCAATTCCGACATCGTTCTTATAGATGGCGACTGTGTAAAAGGAAATGTTGCGCGCAAAATTGTTGCAGTTTTACTGTTTTAAAAGAAACTGACGGTATCTTGCCCTGCCCAACTATTTGTCTTTTGTGGAATTGACAAATGCAACATCATACTGATGCCATCAGGCTCTGACATCGGGTAAGCTATTTACTAGTACATGTGAACTATGAACGCAGCCAGCAGGGTCATACTAATGCATTTTTATTTTTCGGGATAACACTGCTATTCATGAGGTAAACCATAGCGGGGTCGCTGGAACATAAAGGAAGTTAGCCTCTTGCACGTCAACAAAGCAGTTTTTTTCTTGCCAGATGTTAAAAGGCCCACATGAGCCGCCGTGGTGGCTCAGTGGTTATGGCGCTCGGCTGCGTACCCGATAGACGGGGCTTCCATCCCGGTCGCGGTGGTCATATTTCGGTGGAAGCGAAATGCTAGAGGCCTGTCTACTGTGGGATGTTAGGGCAAGTAAAAGTACGCCAGGTGGTATAAATTATCCGCAGCCCCCCACTATGGCGGCCCACATAGCCTGAGTCGCTTTCAGATGTTAAACGCCATGAACCGAACCAAACCGAAAGGTCCACATAGGGCGCAACAGGAGACCATTGCCTGTTATTTTTCAATAGCCGTATAGGCTGCATTATCATAAGAGAGCGCTAGAAACTAGCGCGCAATATAGGCTGATGGGGCAGCTGCAACAGTATTTTGTTTGATGTACATAGCTTCTTCCTTGTCGTATGAACGCCTTAGGCTTGACTCCTTGAGCCCTTGAAGCTCATGGCTAACTCATGGACATTTCAACCAAAGCAAATACAACCTACAATACAAACTACCTTGGCCATGTCTTTAGGCCACACAGATGTAGCTGTAGAATAATAAAGTTGATATGGCTGCTCTTTTGAGACACAGTGAATCGAACATGGCCAATATGCTTTTTTTTCGCCTGTTTAGTGCTGCATGGATTGATTTAAATTGTCATAGAGCTATTGCTTATTCTGCATTGAACAATTGCAAATTTCGTCATGAACATAAAACTCTTTTGTGTCGTCATGGGTTTCGTCATCGCCTCAAAGGCTGTTGTTCTCCGTCCATGGAGCTGCAAAATACAGAACGAGGAACATTCGCTGTATTTTTAAAGATTGCAATATATCGTTCGCGTTAATTGCTGCAAGAATTAGCCTCCACGTTGCTTTTGACGCACTTTTTTCTTTCACTGCGGAAGATTTCTATTTATGCTCTTATTATTTATAGGTTCCACGAATGTGGGCAGTGCCTTTTTTTCAATCTGTTTTTACCTTTCCCTGTTGGCTTTCCTAAAGATTATTGAGAGTGCCGCAAAGCTTTGAAGTTTTGTTTCTTTATGATCACGACCACCGGCCCTCGTCTTTATTTGTGACAACCCTGCCACGAGATTTATGTGCAATGTTTGTAGCCTCGCGCAACTGCTTGATAATGAGGCCGACACCGTCGGTGATTCTATTTTTCGACGACCCTCCAGTCCTCTCGTTGGTATCGCCACTGCAGAGCTCTTCAGTTCTTTGTAGGTGTCCAGTCAGCCCAATAAAGAGTTTTTTTTTTAAACTTTTCGCTGCCTATCTGTCTGCGAGACCGCTGTTTCCGCCACTTGACAATAGTAGACGGTAGATGTACGGTGGTAGCGTAGCTTGAATAGAATCCTACATTCAAAACATCGCCACGTGACGTCTGTCATAGGTGCTGGATACCGTTTATGTTCATGACACCCCCAAAAAGTCCTGAGCACAGCCTCTTCGCTCGACGCCGAAGGACGCCAGTGAACCAAGCCCGCCGTCGACAGCAAGGCATCTTGACCGACTTTAGACCCCTGCCAGACGATACCCTACAAACAATTCAAGTCTCTGTGTCGGCTATGACACTGCCTGCAGTTTCAGTTCGAGTCGTTTTGCAACAACCCCGAGCCCTGTCAACCTCCATGACCTCAACATATACTAACACACACATTCTTTCCCGACACAAAGACAAGTTGAACCGCGAAATCATGGGAACTGTCTACACTGAAAATAATAGTGTAACTACTATCTGTGACACTTCTGTAACCTTGTTTAACAGGGGGGTGGGCTGTCTTGCCTCCCATTTGTCATAGCTGAAGTTTTACCTGCTGTGTTTTATAATGCTGGTTTGCCATTTGTTTGCCTTGACATATTCAGGCAGTTTCACCTAAGAATTAACAAAATATTTAAAAATATGTTTTTGGATTTAGAACGCTTTCTTTCCGACATAGCATTGTCAGTGGTGTATACACCAGAATACATCTAAAACATGCTAACCAGCAGGATGGTTAACTATTAATGAATACCTAATTTTTTAACTATTACTGTTAGGCTCCATAACTATTGAGAGACATGTAGCGCACCGTAAATAATATCCACATCAGTTTATAGAATTTAAAACACGTGGTTACTCCGCGCTGCGGCCCAACAAATTTTGGCAATTTCACCGAGTTACGAGCACTGGAGACGTTGCTTTCCCTGCAAGCTTCTAGAAAGAGCAGGCATTTTGGCGTGATGTAGCCGAATTTGTTGCGTCAAGAGTAAGGGCGTTCTCGAAATTTTAAAAACTGAGATGAATATTAATTACGGTAGGCTGCGCATCTCACAATAATTATTGAACCTAATAGTAATAGTTAAAAAGTTAATTATTCATTATTTGTCAACCAACCTGCAAGTTAGCATGTCTTGACTCTATTGTGATGTATTACACCACTGACAATGCTATGCCGGAAAAAGCGCTCTTATAACCCCAAACGCCTAATTTTGTAAATTTGTACAAAGACTTAGGTGAAACACCTTGTATACGTGTACCTTGTTTTCAAAAAGAATTTGTAGTCACCACTTGTCTATGCATTAATCTTAAGTCCTGTCTTTGTTTGCGCTGTCGACGCACAATAAGTTCGACTATTAGATGGTTCCTCCTCGAGCTTAACAAGTCCACACTCCGAAGTTCGAGTTCAGATTAAATACTGCGCGAGCTTACGTGTTAGCAAGAACTATTAAGTCATATTCATTTCCATCGCTTCTTCTTTATTAATACAAACCAACTGCCTTTATTTCCTTGTACGCATGCACCGCGCATTGAACCTATGATGGCAGCTCATTCGGGCAAGTGCGGCCTTTCGTGGGCTTACAGGTGACCAGGAACACAGCGTTAGAATTGATTTCTAAAAGACAGATGTTCGGTGGAGGGATTGGCTGGCGGCTGCCGCTTCTGCATCTTTTCATTTTAATTGTTTTGTAACTTCGAGCCTAATAACCCAAGGTGCAACGTTATTCGAAAAGACACTGCAATAAGGGCGCCCTTAGTCAGCGAAACATGTCCTTGAAACAAATGAAAATGAGGCGAGAATTGTCCACGCACAATGTTGCAGTGACAAAACCCTGTGTGTCGTGTCAAGATTTGCTTTGCACATCAAGAAAGAAGGTCCCCGTCCATGGTTCAAAAAAAAAAAAAACAGGGAGGCATGCTCACCATTGCGACTAATTTTGCAAGCAGAAATCGCAAAGAAAATGCGCTGTTCTCCTCTCGCAGTTGTTTTCTGACAGGCTTTTTGTTATTATTTGGGAAAGGACAAGGGCTCCTCGGAAGGCTGTCACACACTGCATCCGTGGGGTGATCCCCCGGCGACGAGGCGAAGGAGTCAGCCGCCGCCTGATTAATGGAGCAAGGCTGAGCGGCTTTTCTCGCAGAAAGCAAGGAACCACTCTCATGGCCTGCGGCCTTCCCGCGGCACGACGAATGGCGTACGAAGGCCTGCACGCTTTCTCGCGTCCTCGCTCCATCCAAATGGGTGCGCTGAAAAACACTTCGCGTGTTCATCTTAACTCTCTTGCTTCATCTATCAGTTTAGCAGTCCCTGCGAATTGTGATCTCTGGGTTGAATATATGAAGCATCTGATTATGCATCCTGATGTGAGCCTGCCAAGATGAAACAGGGGCGAAAGTTCTGACTCAGTATCCTGATTTATACCCAGGAATAGAAAACTGAATGAGGCGAAATAAAAGCTTGGGAATTCTCGCCCTCCTTGAGAATAAATGTACTGACGATAGCCGCCTTAAAATGTTAAGATATCAAGACATCTTGTTTCTTGAGAATAAATGTACTGACGATAGCCGCCTTAAAATGTTAAGATATCAAGAGATCGTGTTTCTAAAAGGATGGTTAATGGGTCGCTATGTGCGTATAACACACAGTGAGAGCACATTTCGCACTGCCATGCGATATAACTGCAGAACTAGACGTGGCTTTCTTCATCTCATAACTTCCTCACCCTCACAGCGGTGAGGTGCAGGGCTACAGACAACACTGTGACATCTTTCTGCACATGAGCTGTTCCTCTTCGTAACCATGAACGCAATCGGACTGTATACTACATAAAACGCGTTTGCATTTCCTACAACTCGGCAGCTGAGTACGACAAACTTTACCTGTTTAATTAAAATGCCTATATATAACTTCCTGTCGCCGTTAGAAGGAAGAACTGTGGGCGTGTACCGTTTTGTAGCGATAGCTACATTACTTTAGCATTTCGAGCAGCTGCTGGAGGCGCGGCACTGTGGCTGATCACATGGTTCGCCACCTGGTTGGCACATGACCAGACACGTGGTGCAGAGCAGCTGCTGATGCTGGCGGCGCAGAGCGCCGGCGAAAACGAGCTGCCACAGCTTTGCGCATGCGCCGTGTCAAGTGGGACGAAGATGAAGAAGGAACGCCCAGCGAAACGGAGCGGCGAAATACTGATTTTGCAACTCAACTGAGCAAGTTCCATTCGGCCAGCTGTAGCAATCGCGTCGCACCAAGCTTAACCAGCGCTAAACCACCGCCAATTTTTTTTTCCTTCAAGCTGCTAATTCGTTTGACACTTCTTTTCAACGTGAATTTTTCCAATCGGATAGCAGACCTTGAGTCTTGCTCTGAATTGAAGACATAAAAAGAACTGCATAAAAAGCTGCCTGTACATTTCTGTAGGTTCACCCAAATGTAACAGGCGAAGTAAAGAGATTACCATATTCAAATGGACAGCGTGCCCACTGCGAGCGAATGACTGGGTTAACTGGACATCACGAGATGTGCTCATTCCGCAGGGGCATTCATCTTGGTTATGACGACGATCGTGGTAATTGTAATTACACTGATGTATTCGTTTCTGTTCTAAGTAGATAAACCAATCCTTTCCGACACCTCTCAGGACTCTCCCGTTAATTAGCCTTGTATATCAAATTCTAGGTCATGTCCTCGGATAGAAGAGACTTCCTGGCTGGAAAACAATGCGATGATTTTGAAGATTCAGAGTACGTCGGCGTCGAATACATTGTGGGATTGTTGCTGAAGGCATAAACATAAACAAAGGCCGGCATACACAAAGTGGCTAATTAAGGATACATCTGGATCCAGAATGCTTCAAACGTTTGAAAGTGAAGACTTAGTCTAAGAGAATATCGACAGAGAGGAAATCAGCAGCTCTACCCTAGCAACTTGTCCCTTTTGCAGGTGTGGAGAGTTTTCTCGCTTGTTTTGTTTCTTTTTTCACCACTGCATTTTTCTATGCGCCGCTAAAGTTTCTAAACGTGCGCCCAAAATATTTTCCTGCGAGGCTGACGGCACCGAACAATGCGACATGACGTATTCATGCAAACTCTGCTCGTGCTTGAAGTAAACTTCCGAATTCTTTCCGTCGAAAGAACCGCTCCGTCGCCGAAGTTCGAGCATAAACCAGGTCTTTGTTGTTTACACCGAAATTTTAAGCATTTTCACGCGTCGAAACCCGGCATCGGAGCTACTGTGCCCGATGTTCTCGTCCCGCAGCGGAAGCAGCCGAAGTAGCAGCTGCTTGCTGCTTTTCAGAAAGATCAACATGAATTCCCCTTCGCAAATATCTCCAGGCTGGGCGCCTTGTCGTCTCTTTTATATTGCTTACTTTGCGCAGACTCCGCGTATCCTCTATCGTTTTTTGCAGACACTACCTTCTTTTCATACGCAAGCAGTGGCCATGAAGAAACCGGCTGTTCTGCTGCCGGCCTGATTTTTACGGCTACTCCGTCTTCGTCTAAAGTGATACGTGCGCCAGCTGCATGACTGGGCATAGCATGCGCTTCAGCGTCGGCTGTCTGTTTCGACCCATAAGCTGCTTTCGTCGATGCTACCACTGGTGTTACGAGCAATGCTGCCGCTGACGGGGCACAACCCCTACAAAACTTTTTTAGGCAGTCCACAGACTGTCAATCGATTTCAGTCTATAAAGTCCATAGTTTTTTCTATATACAAATCCTATAGACAGTCTATAGATAATCTATAAATTTATGGCGATGCACTTTTAATAAACTTTTGTCTATACAGAGTTTATAAACTATGAATACACAAAAAGCAGCACGTAAAGAAAGGCAATACAGTCTATAAAAGGTATATAGGCTATCTATACACCATTCTTATAAGGGAAAGAGCTTTTACAGCAGGCTTTTGCGTAACACGAAAAATGACGCTGCGGCGAGGCTGACATCGCACAGCACGCGGACGTTTTACTGCGAAAGCAGTGCTACTGTACACCATCCCGTGAATATGTGAAGCCTATGACGCGGAATTTGGCAATAAGTATTACTATACTTGAGAAAAACGCTGTCTGTTCAATTTTGATGGCCAACAAAAGCTCTCCGCTTTATGACCAGCTTTGAAAGAATTCATTTCATTTTTGTGCAGAAAGAATTCACTCGCGTTAGCCTTTCAAATATTAAACCTTATTCGCGAAGGTTTCACGTATATAGTGATCTACTTTTCTTGATCATGATGATTTCATCAGAGTACATGTGTGGCTTTCGAAGCCGGCGCACAAGCTCAGTACTTCTTTTGATGATGTTTACAGACAGCCGGCAGCTTTAGTGTTGTTAGTATTTCGTTATATAAGCGCCAGAGGAAGGCATATATTTATCTTAAGCTCTGCCGTCATTGCTACCACTTTTGTGTAAACTGCATGTTGGGGCGGAGTACAAGACACTACCTTGCTAACCACGAGCACCGTCATAAACTGAATCTTGCTTTCCACAATATGATTCATGCTATGACACAGTTGAAAATCTGGCTGTAAGGCATATATAGGTATAACGAAAAATATCGGTGTTCTTGAAACATATAGGCGACGGTGAAATGTTGTGGCCGGTAAATATTCTTCCAGAAGCTACAACTGCGGTCAATTTCCGCAGTATCGAAGTTGAGAACTTTCTTGCTAAAGGCGGACACCATTGTATTGCTAAACACGGCCACGGTTTTTTTTATCAAACTTGATAAATTCATTAAAAGAGACGTATAATTTATCCGAGTCATTGTGCGACACTTCGGCTAAAGTATTTAAATTTTTCTATCGGCTCTCCCAAAAAACTTTTGGCAAGATCTTGCCAGCTCGGCTAATGTGATGCGCTTTTCTATGAGATTTACACTAAGTGGTCCTATTTTTCATGCGCTGGTTTAGTCTGGTCTCATTAATATTGATGGCATGTCTCGTCATACGCTCACATTGTGATGTATTTTTCATTGTGTTCTGTAGGGCAACACGTTTGAAATTTCGCGGCTGTAAGTTTCTCGCGGTGACCACACAGTCCTGTGTGATCTTTTTAGTGCGCTAGCACTAGATGCGTCACTAGCGAAAAAGCCATTATGTTTAGGTGAAGCTCGGAGTAACTCGGGCAGGCTCGGGTAAGCTCGGAGGAGCGTCGCTCCAGATTCAGCCAATAAGAGAAAGGTGTCGCGCCATCTGCATCCCAGTGAGGAGATGGTATGCAGATGAAGAGCGAGAAACGCAGTTTCGTGCACACGCAGATTCCACAAAGAAAAGGCGAAGGCTACCGCAGGAAAGCGCAGTGCAGCAAACGGAAAATGACGGAAGAAGGCGGTCTTTCGATAGATTTCTAAACCGAACGACGTGCACGCTGAGCTGAAAAGCAACACAAAAGGATAGAATGCCTACGTAAGTCAGCCAGTCCAGTGGATACAGCCAGGCGTAAAGCCGAAGCAGAGCTGCGAAGGCAGTATAGCGGGAACAGATGATGATCGAGAAGACGAAGAAGAGTGAAGAAGAAGTCACTGGAGGAACTAGTAGTAGAGAGGTGAGTTCAAGTGGCCTCAGAGACCGCCGGTGAGAGGGAACGACGACTCGAATCGCAAAGAGCAGTCAGGCGCTTTATCGCAAGATGAAAGCCGTGGAGTGACTACAAGACCGTTTGGGTGCAACTCAAACTTGAAAGCTTATAAAAAGTGAAAGAAGAATAAACGCAGTTAAACAAGGACGAACGTTTCAGCGTATCTAAGTCGCATTTAGCTTAACCACGCAAATCGGGCGCCAATTTCTTTCTCACGCTGCAGTCTAACCTTGGCACCTCGTGGTGAATATTCGTTGACTTTTGCGTATCGTGGTTCCAGTTTACTTACAATATTACGCGATATAAAGCTATATTAGGCGATATTAAGCGAATATTAGGCGATATAACTTGGCATAATCCCGTCGAGGTTTTCGTTTTTCGATGTCGTTTTGATAAACTCCCCACTCATCGACGATGTTTCGTGTTACATATGGAGTTGCGGAATTGAAATGTGACTAAAACATTGCATAAATTTAGATTACAAGAAGGTCGCATGACGCAAATGTCATAACGACACGTAGGCGTACAAATTAAATTGAGTTGAAATAAATATTGGGGTAATGTAAAATCTGCGCCTTTATCGCATTTCAAAACAAAAAATCTGTAAACGTAATAAAGATCACCCAGCTTACGTAAGTCAGCAATAAACAGCGTAGAATCTGAGAAGCCTTATTTCTCTTATTTTTCTGTAAGCAATGTTTCCCTAGGCTAAACCGCAAGTACGCTACGAATGGCGTTCTTTTTCCCTGTCTTCATAAATCATACTGTGCGCAGGTTTCACGCCCGAATTTACGTCATCGACGTGCTTGCAATCACGCCCGTTTTTCTTGCTAATCGATGGGGCTCCCACGCAAACTCGTGCAGCTCCCTCACGGGGCAAGCAACTACACCGACACGTAGGTCGCAAAAGCTGTGCCCAGCAGCCTCCAAGGTGGCCTCTCAGCCCAAAGAGATTTTCCTGAATCTCGCGCTCCTTCCATTGCGGCTTTGCAGCGGGCGACACCGGGGTTGAATCCTAATCGGCTTTTTTTACTCCCTATCGCCCCCATTTCCTCATTCGGCGACCAATGGTTTCGTTTCGCGCTCGAGCGCTACTATTCGGATGCATCGAGGCGAGGACGTGGATCGCATGGGCACTCGCTCTTTGTGCGAGCGTGCATGCGTGCGTGCGTATGTGTGCGGAAATGTGTTGAAAAGAACCGATGCCTCTATGCGCGATTTTCTCGCCTTCCACTTCCGAGTTTACTGTCCTCATGGCGCAATGCAACACGAATGGGACAAATCCCGCACACACCACGGTCTGCAGATGCAGATACCTTCGCTACTTCAATTTTGTGGATAGGCTGATGTGCAGTGCGGACGAGAGAGCTTATAATTGCGCACACCCGACCTGTTGCACCAGGAAGGCTTTTGGCAGCGCTTATTCAGTACAGTTTGAAAGTGTACTGCGAATTTCATAATGCAAGCTTGCCTAATCCGCAGTTGATTGCGCGGCTTAATCCTGGGCTGCCAGTTGAATTGTTCCGCTCTGCTTCATAGTTGGGAATTCGGTAGATTGTGAAAGATAAAACAATTTTATACAACAAATATTTGCGTGAATATGCTAAACTTCGGCGAACTCCCCGCCTTAACTGATATCGACGCCAGACTTCGTTTTAAATGTTCTGGTTGAATTGTGCAATAGCGTGCTCAGCGTTTTGCAACATTATGCATTTGAGAGAACTTTTTCGCGCGGGCTCTGGAATACTTGTGGCCCCAAATTTTACAGGCACCAAAATTTGCAAGCTTGGTTCAGATGTGGCCAGCGCACTGTGAAGCAAGAATTAAAAATGGATGCACCTAATTATGTTACAGTTCAAGACAGACTGCCTTAATTAAGTCAACGTAATAAGCTCAGTCATGAGAGGCCATATGATTCCATTTGGACCTCTTCAATAGATCTTCGAAACATCAGCGGCGAAGTTAAAGAAGAAATACTGTCAGAATTAGACCAATCTGCAGCTTTGGTACAAAATATTCAGGCCGTGGAGTTTGCTTATGAGCCGCGACGTTGAGTACTGACAGCTCACCCAGAGTTGCCAACCTTCGCATACGGAAAAGTATTTAGCCCTGATGCTTCCAAACTCTTCAAGGCTCCAACTGTACAGCTAAAAAAAACCATGGCTTGTATACTTTTCTCAAATAATTCACGCAACATTGCGCTCCCAGAGGGAGCTATACAAAAACATTTTAAAACAAGAATGTCATCGAAAGGGAATAATATTCAAATCATTCATATCCAACAACAATACTTTGCTTGACAGGAAGAACTTATATCTTCCTCACCAAGCTTATTCGCAATAACAGAACTTATCTTCCAGCAGCCAAGGACAAAGTCATTTCTTGTCTCATACTTCCTGCACTTATATCGTGTAATCTTCCCCTCTTGCTATCGGCGCCGCCAATCGAATCCACAATGGCGATATGCAAATGGACGCCATCTTCCTCCAGAACATGCAGCCGCTGAGGTCTATCTTGTTCAATACCTTTGCACTCAACGCTGCATCCCGCATCACCCAGCATGGCTGAATCAGGCTGTTGCTTCTGGCAGCGAGCGTTCTTTGGTCTCTCACATCCAGTGTGACCTATAATGATCAGTCCCTGCAGGTGAGAATCTGGACTAAGGAAGCAAAGAGAGAAAATTCCACAAGAATGAAAAAAAAGTGTCGTCGTTCCAATTCCAAAGGCTGGAAAACCTCTCACTAGCATTCAATCATTGCGGCATATACCATTAACGCCCACTTAGCGCCTATTAAACAAATCAAAAGTCACGATGACACTAAGCATCACTCAGAAGATGCACGCTGTCAAACGAAAATAATGAAGCGCCTCCAGACACACTGGACGCAAGAAGATGTTTAGGGTTGACCAGTGGAAAGCAGACGTCCTTGCACACCAAACCCTATATATATGAATGTCGCCCCCACTAGCCTCTCTTTAGGTCTCCGCTACGCTCTTCCTATCTTGTCCTCCTCTATAAGAAGTACACGTGCCTTAAGTCCCCCGTGCTACTTCTCCTTCCCCCATCATTAAACGAGGCTATAGGAGATATCCCTTAGAAAGTTAAGGGCTCGGTTGGCTCTTACCCCATCGATGATGTGCCGATGGGACTTTCAAGAAGAAGCAGTGCCCGGAACTTGACCCAAACGTTCCAACCGGCCACTGAGGTGGATCTTTGCCACCTTTTGTCGACGTCTCCAGGAACGCGGGACGCAAGAAGAAGACGATTGCTGGAAGTTGGGCTTACGGCTACAGGACAGGAGCACCTTTCTTGGCAGCTAACGGAAGACGCAAAGGGCCGGAGGCTGTTCGGGTTTCTGGAAGAGGACAGCCTCCACGACCAGCTTTAGCTTACTTACAGCCTGTTTTTATGTTGAACAAAAAATTAAGGAGGCCATGGAACACGCCACCTGCCCTTTTAACCCTGTCGCTAACTACACCGATTTTGATTTCGAATTGCAGCGACTGCGATAATAACGGCGCAAGTCAGAGAGCAGCTACCGACGCACAAAGTCGCGCCTAGACCTAAGAGATGCTAGGAGCAGACAGAAGAAGATTCAGCGCAGAATTCAGGCACTGCAAACACGACACTGGAGGACATTTTGCAAAACACTTGATCCACGCAAGCCTTTGTCACGCGTTTGGAGTGTAATTCAGGGTCTTCGCACGTCCCCTCAACAGCGCTACCCGTTCAAATCCGTAGCGCTCAACCAAAGGCGCAGTGTGGTTGAAGTAGCCGAAGATTTCTGCGCAAGAATAACAGGCCTTCCGAATCCAGGCGCAAAGCTGCACTGCAACAATGTTCCACCCTCACGGGATTCTCGAATGAATGTACTATTCTCCATGGAAGAACTTGATGCTGCGCTGGCTTGTTATAGAAGGTCAACATCACCAGGGCCCGATGGTGTGACGTACTCCGCACTTGCCAACCTTGGCAAAGAAGCTCGACGGGCTCTTTTGGGCACATATAACAAGTCATGGACTGCTGGCATAGTTCCTCATGATTGCAAGACCAGTCGTCTGGTTCCACTTCTTAAACCGGGGAAATCGCCGCTCGACCTTTCATCATACCGTCCAATTGCTCTCGCCAGCTGCGTCGGCAAAGTAATGGAAAGAATGCTGCTCACACGCGTGGAATGGTACTTGGAGGGATATCAGATTTATCCAACCTTTATCTTTGGGTTCCGACGGGGCCGCTCTTCTATCGACAACGTGGTTGACCTTCTAAAGTCGGTGCAACAGAGCACAAGTTTGAAAAGATTGACCGTGGCATTGTTTTTGGCTATCAAGGGCGCGTACGACAACGTAACGCATCAGGCCATTTTGGACGCCATGGAAGCTGCTGAGATCGGAGGCCGCACGTTCAGCTGGATACCCAGCTACTTATCAGAGAGGTCGTTTTTTGTCCTGACTGCGGACGGACCAACGTCCTTACACCGAAATTCGCGCGGAGTCCCTCAGGGTGGAGTGCTGAGCCCAGTTCTCTTCAACCTTGCTCTTATCGGCCTGGTCGACGTATTGCCCCAATCTGCTCAGATCTCGGTATATGCAGACGACATCTGTATTTGGGCATCAGGGGTGTCCCGTCCTCAAGTTCGTGCAAGACTTCAAAAGGAGGCATCAATACTGACATCATATCTTCGCTTGCAGGGCCTGAACATTTCGACCGAAAAGTGTTCACTTGTGGCGTTCATACGCAAAATAATGTCACGTTACACCATTCGCATCAATGGCGAAGCCATTCCTTATGAGAGAAGCCACAGATTCCTTGGTGTTGTCATCGACAGGAACCTCTCGTGGAGTCCACATATCTACGACATGAGAAAGAGACTAATTGCGATTGTCCATGTCCTTTCCTTCCTCGGGGGAAAGTCCTGGGGCGCATCAGTGCGCTCGATGCTACAACTGTACCGTTCCCTATTTCTGGGCTACATGCGGTACAGTCTTCCATTTTTCAGTTCCATTACAAAGACAAATATCAAGACTCTTCAAAGTGTGCAAGCGCAAGCTCTCCGTATCTGCCTTGGACTGCCTAAATGTGCATCAACAGCAGCTACTGTCCTTGTTGCCCGAGAACATCCTGTTGCTACATACATTGCTGTTGACACGATGAGAACACATATTCGGCATCTCACACGGGTTCCCTGTCATCACCTCGCAACGCTCCCAATAATAAGGCCGCGTACAGCATTCGCCAAAATCATTGAAGCTCATCGCTCATATCTTCCATCGGAGTTCACCCCTGCGTCAAGACCGTCCTCACCCTTACGGAGTCTTCATGAACCTCAGGTTCACCTCTATATTCCTTGCATTACGAAGAAAGCTGGTGTGTCACTGCCCGCTCTCAAACAACTGACATTGAATCACCTGTATTCTTACCACGCAAATAAAATCGCAAACGAGGTAAATTTTTGCACTGAAACAGAACAGCCAGATGGGACACAATACAGGCAGTTCTTTTTTTTCTTCAATGTGCTGCCCTGATAGTGACGCCCTTGCTGTTGTCTTTTCGAGAGGCATTCGTAACAACTCTGAGTTTCTCATCGGCTTGAGTGTCTATGGTCTTAATAAACACAGAATTGACAGTATCGTGATCGATGTTTTCATCCAGCCTAATCTTGGAGCTTAAGCTGTTTCATGGCAACGCTTCTGCAATATCGAGCCATTTCTTGCCGCTTACTTTTAAAACACATCCCGCAAAGAGTAGAGATAAAAAAGTCTATCTAGCCAGCTCTCAGGTCTGAATGAGACAGTGAGACAAAAATAAAGAAAAGGAAATCTATTGACAAAATCCTGCTTAACGATACGCAAGCAGCTTTAGATATCTTCCTTTATTCAGTAACACAGGGATAGTCTCGGGCTTTGAAGAAGCACAGCGTGTCAGTGCAGATGACGCTAGCTCTCCTCAGCTCAGTACTATAGCGAGATTAGCATTAGCCTTAATCACTCTTGATCTGAGCTGATAAAGTTGATACGACGCTTCGTTAAAGTATAGCTTCATTAGGTTAATTGGGGTAGGCCTTCGTAAGAAGGAACTACCCCTGCTTAGCAGCAGCCTTCAACTTGTCGCAAAAATTTATAATTAATGCGAACGCCGCAGGCCCTGTTTCCTGGTGCAGCTTCTATGACTATTATTTTCAACTCCTCAAGAGGATGTTGTGGTCCTCAGAAAATGCCTTAAGCAGGTACAGACAGCACAAAATTTCTAACACAAAAATACGACATTATTTTTACATGGGTGCAATGCGATGCATTCTATCAAGTTGCATTCGCAGGCGTTGAACAGAGCGTAACTTATTATGATATTCAGTTTTGTCCGAGGAGCCGCTCCGCATATCCACCCAAATCGAGTGACGTCAAGGTGCACTTGCACCGAATATTGTGACGTCACCAAACCCAGAGGTTATCCGCAACAACAAGCAGTGCTGGCTGCCGGTAACGCGGACGTCATCATAATGTGGCAATCTTGATTCATATACCGACTGGACGCAGGGACCACATCATCGTTTACTCCTTGTCTTCATAAGATCTGCAACCCTTTTTTCATTTATAAAAGCGTCCTCATCATTACTAACCCTTTATACCCTGACGCTCTGAACATCGTTTAAAAAATCCAGGATGGCCGATGGACCGTGACGGCAAGATCCACTTCAGCATTGGTGCCGACGGAGACCAAAACTGCCGGTACAAAATTGGTTGTGATTTAATATTCACAATGGGGACTGGTGCTTCGAACAATTTTCATAATTACTATCTCGTGGTCGTTTTTCAATTAAAAAAATGTCTGGTAGTTTAGGATTGCTGAGCACTGAACATTGTGCGAAAGTACAGTTTTTCACAGATGGACACCACCGCCACGCACATGAAAGGGCGATTGAGTTGCCCACTGACCCAGGGAGCCAGCTGTGTGTGTCTTCAACTCTTTCATCGTGAATGTCAATTTACCACGTGTACAACGGCGCAATATGCTCCAGTTCCGTGTTTCTGCAGCAATTTTGTCTGCGCCAACGCGTATTGCTCTAGTGAGTTGCTTCTGTTACAACGCTGTCCACACCAACGCATGCAGCGCACATCTTTCTGCCACTATCGTCACACAGCTGAAAGCGTGAAGATTAGTTCGATAGTTACTAGAAGATGAAGAGGACGATGTGCACTCTACAGTGCGAGAGTGTGTTGCAGTTTAATCCCTCTCTTTATTATTATTCTTATAATTTTGAAATCAAAACTCTCCTCCCTTTTCTGTTCATGACGAAGAATTCACCGGTGTTGCGCTCCCACGTGCTTTTCCTTTTTATTAACTGCGTTCAGGCGAATAGCCTCCCGATTCTTGGCCGATCGCCCAGTGTGGGTATGTGCCATCTTTTGACAGGCTAACAACAACAACAACACGAAGCGTGATCGGCAGCGGTGATAACTTAGTGCTCTCGTGCAGTGGTTAGTGAAGCTGACCTGTTCGTGCCACCACAAGTTCGAATCCCAGGCCCGGCAGTATTTATTTTTTTCCCAAGGTTCAGCTTCGCACAAATCCGCACAAATCGTTGAGCCGGTTTCACCACGTGAAGTAGTGCTCTCCAAAAGACATAATTTTCGTGACCTAGGGCGTACTTTATCCCTACAACCTGAGCTATAGAGGCACAGCCAAGGCACTCATGGAGAACGAATCCATAACGCAAAACACAACCTCAACAGCTTGCAATCGAAATATATAAGGGGACCTGATAAGTTCTCGGTTCTGTGGATTTCTAGGTGAGCAACGATCTTGTCGGGCCCTGAGCAATGCAAGGCAGACTGCTCTTGTGAAGAAAAAAATTGGGAATTCTATATGAAGGCTGCATGTGCAGCGAAGCGCCTTGAAATATTGATTAATTTATTCACTATAATTCGCAGCTTTTTGGGAATTTGAGGGGAAATGGGTATCAGATTTTAGTTGCTTACTAGAATACTTTCCTTGGTTTTATGACGAGGAAGATGCTCTGGTGGAAGAAGTTGTCACTTTGGACGAACTTAGAACGTTCATTCGTTACCAGAAGGGTAACGAATGAACGAATCTTCAATCCAGGATGGTATTACAAGCGAGTTCTATAAAACCTCTTCGCGTTTCCTTGCGCCCATTTTGATGAAAATTTTCTAGATATCTTACGATGTTGGTTTCTTTGCCTGGCTTTCTACTCCGCGCACACTGTATTAGTTCTAAAAAAACACGTACACTAATCGGTTAAAAGCTGCTGACGGATGTTATCCAATTCACTCAGTAATGTAGATTACAAACTTTTTGTTAGTTTATTATGGCCTTCTGCAGGTAGCATTGATCGATACAGCAGGCTTACAACAGATCTGTGGCATCAGTGGCCACAGTATTCAAACTCACATCAAAAAGTGTCATTTATTTAACTTGGTTAAAAAGATTAGAGCGCAGAAGCGCGAGTCCGCAGCCCCGAAGCAGTATTAGTTGACTGAAGAAGACGGTTTGCAATGCACAGGCCAATGCACCCAAGCCCGAAACGCCCCAAGCTGTATTAATGGACGGAGAAGGTGGTGTGCACAGCGCGAGAATGAGTTGCAGTTTAACAAGAGGCGTGTTCGGCTACGGCGACCCCTTAGTGCTCTCGGGCAGTGGCCAGCGAAGCTGATGTGTTCGCGCGTCAACTCGCAGTCATGGATACTGATTTCATTTCCGTTTAACTTAACGTGGCATCGCTGTTGCTATGCAGTCGCACACGATCCAAACATGACAAGGTTTGTGGTCGGTGTTGGTGAGCGTATGAGTGCTTTCGCGCGAATATTGCACATTCGGTACTAAAGCCAGTATCAGATGAGACTGGCCAAGTAGCTCGTATTCAGGTGGGCATTGCGAAATCGTTCGATACCGTGCGCCACGATTTCTTGTTTTCGGTCTTAGAGAATGCAGATATTGGCAATGTTGTGCTCAGTGGCATAAGGCTCTGCTATACTCTTATGTAATACTAATCAGTAGCTAAACAAAAATATACAACTAATAACAAGGAGAAGAAAACGGAAAGGCAACGAGTTTAACCAGTGGAAGAAACCAGTTTACGACTTTGTAATAGAAGAAACGCTGTGAAAAAGAAAGCTGAAGCAGAGAAGGGAGTATAGAAAGATGAAGTAAGTGCAAACCAATGCGGTAAAATCCCAAGCTATACTGCATGTCCTACACTGTCTAGAGACCGAGCAGTGTCTGGAGAGCCTTCACCGCCGACAATCGCCTTGGCCACTGCGAGAGAATCTTACTGTCTGTCAGCTGGCAGGAATCAATACGCTCCAGTGTGCGGCAAAGGGACGGCCTTTCGGCACTGTGTGCAGGGCATACTCAAATAGTGTGTGCTACGGTCTGGTAGCACCTGCAGACATCACATGCAGGGTTGTTACTCATAACGATGACGAAAGACTATTGGTTCTTGAATGCGACATCAACTCTCAGACGACGCAGTGAAGTGGCTTCACGTCGTGGTAAGCCGGGCGCAAGCAGGCCTAGCTTTAGGTCAGGGTGTGTCTACCATTGAAACCGTCTGCTTGTTCACCAAGGATGTCCGATGTCGCTCTTGTTGTTTGCCCTATATATTGAACCCTTTTGCCTCAGTATTACTAATAGCGCAGCTCTCCGCGCTTTCTTCCTGGCTCTGTGTGAAACTAAAATCTGGCTCTTTGCTGATGGCATGGTCCTCTTTAACCTGAAAAAAAAGTGTGTAGGCTATAGGTTTGACTGCGCAGTTTTGAGAGGTTTCAGGCGCATTTGAGAGGTTTCAGGCGCAATTGTTAGTTTACATAAATACAAAGAATTTTGGTTAGGCCATTGAGGCAAGAGACCAAGTGATTTCGGTGGCATAATCGTGGACTGTGGGGGCCTCAAGCCTCTAGGGGTTCGTATGCACCATGTTCGCCACAGCAGTGGCAAGCCGGAATAAAAAAAATGTGCCTTGATACTCTACTCTTCTGGGAAATATCACAACAAACATTTAAACAGACATTTAAATAACCCCGTACAGTAGTAGATTTTTTCCTGTTGATGAAAACTTTGTTTCGCATTGCGATATCTTTGAGTTGATATGAGACTGTTCCGTCTGCGGTAGCGCCATGTGATCGACCAACATGCCGAATCACCACGATCATCGAAATGCCTGTTCCGAAAGCAGTGTGCTTTGGTGATTGGTGTGTATGGTGCGCTGGAGGAACCTTCAAGCTGGGTAAACTATCTTGGTGCATATGTGTGCCTCGCATAATTTTGACTTTTGTGACGATGACGAAGAACGGGATTACGGCGGGCTGATATTATTCAGCTAGTGACTTGAGGCACGAGTATTTCTTGGTCGTTCTTTTATGTGGCAGTTTTCTCATGCAATAAAGAAAAACACTGCGGCGTTGGAAGAGTTTCCTAAGGAGCGGCGAGCGGCACTGATCTTTTCTCACATCTGTGAACTTAAATCCCGCTCGAGGCCATTAGTGTAGTATTTTTTTCTGCCTCGCTGCGTTTTCGTGAAGATAATCGTACCAATGCCAACGCAATAATAAGGTCCTGCGCGCTAGCTAGATATTTGAGAAGTGGGTGGCGGGATTGCACCATGAGGCTAATAAAGACGTTTACACCACTACGGTGGCATCTCCTGGACATTTCGATTAAGTGTTACCTCCAATGCTGCCTAAACACTATTCCGCATTAATTTTTAAAATCTATGGCGATCGCAGAAGCTGGCTGTGACCAATCGCTCACTTAGCGATCGAAGACGCGTAGGCAACTTGGGTGTTTTCGCTGAGAATTAGTTCGTGCATTTTTTCTTCTTCGTATTTGGTGTCAATATTTTAAAAGCTCTGTTATTCCGCAGATCCAGGCGTCAAGGAAAGACAACCTGGGAGAGAAGCCGCTGATGGCAACGGCTCCTCATACAGCCAACGCAGCCAGCGAGACCAAGCAGGCTTCGCAGGTCGACCAACATGAGCGGCCCAAGGCGACGCTACAATCTGAAGCCGAGGGTCCTGGATGATGTCCACTGTTAGGAGTGCTGCTACTACCCTCTATGAGAGGTCCTAAAATGTGCTATATGCCTTTTCTGCTCCCCTGCAAAACATTTTTTGATTGCGCCGCCTGCAAACTTATGTGACGTTACTGAGCCTCCTGCGCAGGTCTATTACATCGGTATATATTTGTTTTGCTGACAAGAAGGAAGTTTGTAATTTTTTGTGGTCTAGGTGACTTGGGGCTTCAATATCATCAACTTCTAGCAAAACACTTCTCTGGGTCTCCCAGAGATAAACCCTATCAGGTTTTTACACAGCAGACTTAAGGTTAGCATCTAAAGAGAGCTGTGCTATTTGATCCTTATCCAACGTACTGCTTGCGGTAAGCAGCACGCATTATGCGTAAAGAACAGAAAGGGGGCTTTAGGAGCACATATTGCTAATACCAGGATGAAATTTGTGCTTCCAGCATGCTGGTTGTTGTAACTCATTAAACTAGGTTACAGTTGTTCTAGTGGTCTTGCACATTCTCAAGCTGGGACGTTTTTGTATGTTTCCCGCCTTATCTCGCAAGGAAGTTCTGCCAGTTCTCAGTGAGAAGATTGTCTGTAGTGCGCAAATATAAATTGCTTGCAATGCGATACTTGTGGCAAGTATTTCGTGAAAAAGACGCATGAAGGCACTTATATTCCAAGAGAGGCCGATTTGCAAAGCCATCGGGCTTCAAACACGTGATAAAAAAAACTGAAAAACAAATTTGGAAGAAAGATCGCCATGTAGACTAAAATATCCATGTCAGAAGGAAACTAAGAAACCTTTACGGCTTCTGTGCATGGGAAGATAACCTCAATATTTATAGTTGAGCATGCCCAGCTATGTATGAAACTGTGTGGCAAGCCGAGGAGATTAGTTTGTTGCCTTTCGAGCTGAGCTCCAGATGTGTTTTTTCTCGCGTAGGCGAAGCTAACTGCGCGCTCAATTAGCTTCGCCTGCGCACGTGCTGAATTGAAGGAGATGCAGTGTTTTCGATGCGTGAAAATAGCACAGGGCTGACCTGTGCTATCCCCTTGCCTTAAATGTCCAGAGCGATAATGACACCCTTGTAGTCTCACATAAACCAATATAAACACTGGTTATATTAGGTAATTAACTCGCTTTATCATTAGCAAAACACCATTGAATTTAATGGGAAGAATAGACTGATCAGACATCATGTCTTGCACGAGAACCTTGTTAATGTATCCTGGTCGGCTGCGTAAAAAATTCTTTAACTTTAGGTTTCGTGCTTGACGTGCTTTATTCTAAACCTTTGCCTTTATCATTTAACTGAAACTTAATAAATTACGTATGTGTAACGCTTTAGGCACTAAGATAGAGCCCTTGATTTGCATCTGTTATCTAAATATCCCATGACTTTTATTTTTTTTTACTTCTGTCACTGAGAATTTTCTCACAATCAAGTTTTTCTCTAGGCATGCATTGGCACTGTGACCCCTCCTCCTCCCCCCCCCCCCCCCATCTTATCCTTGTTTGATTTAACTTAAAAACCGACGGCGAAAGATGAAGTTTTTTTGCCGTTTCATGGATACTTTAGAGATGCTTGGAAATCTTTATGCTTTTTCATAAATGTGCGTCTGCTTGAAACACGAGAACAGCGCATGTGAAAGGGCTGAAAGAAAACAAAACTTTGACCAAAGAAAGCTGTATTCTGTTTAAAGCTATCGGGAGGGATTCTCACGAACTGCACTATCCGAATGAAGGAGCCGATGGAAAAAAAAAAACCATTCTGTGCTCTTGCATATTGTATTCCTCTCAAGAAGAGCAAACAGGCTTCGCAAGTGCGTTCTTGTGTCGGTGACGTTCGCCAGCGAAGTTTTGTTTTTGCGTGATGTATAGAAATCGGAGAAAAGCCGCAACAGTAGAACTTGAGCCCGCCTAAAAGGGGTGGCGTTTTTTTTTAGGAGTGAGGTTGTCACGCTGTGCTGGTGGCTTTCGCATAGAGAATGCATTTCGCTATTGAAAGCCTACACGGACAAAGAAGGTTCACGCTCGATCGCTTTACAATAGAGGCACGTTCTCAGTGTTCCCTAGAAGCGCACACCAACGCTCAATTCTTCGAACGTAACGGCCGTAACGAGGGAGAAGAACTATTGTTTTTCCGGATTTCATGTTGTTAAAACTTTGATAGCAGAAGTGCTTTCATTTCTTCAAACAGACTTGTTCTGCTGAGGCAACCTGGCGGGGAGGACAATTTGAAGCGGGGAACGTCCTCGGCACCACAAAACCTTTGCTAGCGCAGTGCTCAGTTTCACATGCAAACCAGCAGAGATCAGATCTTTAAAGGTTGAATATTTTCTTTTTGACCCCATTTTGCTGCTCGCGAAACCAGCCGAACGTTGTTACCTGCGTGTGCGGATTCTATTTCGCTATGTGTGACTGAATTGAGCGAATTACAGCGGTGCATTTGAATAGCCATTGAAAACGGTAAGCATCGAATAGTTAATAGCCTACAACGGGTAAAAGGCCGCTTCCAAAATCATTTTCAAGGACTGTTTATATGTACTACGCTATAATAATGGCGCTGATTTTATGTGAATTACCTTCCTGAAGATTTAAATTTAGCAAACAATAACTTTCACGTCAAATTCGCCTCTATATCAACTTATAGTAAACGCCATGTAAGATAAAGAAGGTTCAGGTGCCAAACGAGGCTCAGTTTAATACTCCGAAGGAAAACATGGATTTCAGCGACGCACGAAGATAGGCCTGTATGCGCGGCGAATATACATGCTCATTCGAACTGTTTCGCAAGAGCTTGAACAATGATTACTTGGTACGAGGTCACGCTTTCCTGGTTATTCAATCTCTCCCGTTGTGGACGCAGACAAAAAAAAAAAGAGGACACGTTTTACCATCTGGCTCAGGCAGCGGAATGCGCGGATTTCAAACCATAAGTGTTGGGCGTTCGACAACGAAGGTGTTCATCTCTTTCCTTTTGTCTCAGTTGCAAGTGAATGAGCGTAAACCTTCAACAAACACTAAGGAAGACAAGTGCGCGCTGTCAGAGTAAGTCAGGCTCGCGTACTACGTCTGATGATTCGTTTTCTCGCGGCCATGCGGTAGGAACGTTGCCGGCTGTCATCTTCCTGTTTAAACTGTTGGCAGATACTACAGACGGCAAAAGGTGTCCTAAATTATAGTGGCGTCATAATTTGCGGGCGGTGTTTTTGGTGTTGTGAATCCACCTAGGGCTGCATTACTCCCTGCACTAACGAAAAATGTCGAGTGCTCCCCCTATAAGGAAGCCAGAAAAGGGGATCGAATAGATCAGAATGAGTCAAAATTACTCGCTGTTCTGACACCCATCCAAACACCCACAACCAATTCCTGACACCCTATATCTTATTCTAAATGCCCATGCCAATCCGCTACTTCCCACTGGAGATCATTGGAGTTTCCTCGTGTCCGCTGCCCCAGCTATGGGTCAATGTAATAGCTCTCCCTCATTGATTGCTTTCCACCATCGGGGGGGGGGGGGGGGGGAGGAGAAAAATGCCGTTTGCTCTCGGGCCACATTATTTACTTAAAAATTGGGGTTAAACCCACGATACATCAGTGATTCGGGTGAGGATCAAATTTTTTTGTCCTTTTATAATGCCCCACACTATGTCGCTTGCATAGTCACCACTGCAAAACGGCGTTTCTATGACATGGTGGCAGGAAATGTCATGTGCCATCAAGGTTATTTTATAAACCATCTACATGACCATAAAGCTATGTAAATTGTTTTGAATGCAAACAGGTGTGTACATATGATTGTGCGACTGACTCCGTACTCGAAATGACGAGCCCTCTGACATTATCTGCTGAAGGCAACAATTATTCCAAGAACCCATTCTCCCGTCCGTCCGTCCGTCCGTCCGTCCGTCCGACCGTCCGTCCGTCCGTCCGTCCGTCCGTCCGTCCGTCCGTCCGTCCGTCCGTCCGTCCGTCCGTCCGTCCGTCCGTCCGTCCGTCCGTCCGTCCGTCCGTCCGTCCGTCCGTCCGTCCGTCCGTCCGTCCGTCCGTCCGTCCGTCCGTCCGTCCGTCCGTCCGTCCGTCCGTCCGTCCGTCCGTCCGTCCGTCCGTCCGTCCGTCCGTCCGTCCGTCCGTCCGTCCGTCCGTCCGTCCGTCCGTCCGTCCGTCCGTCCGTCTGTCTGTCTGTCTGTCTGTCTGTCTGTCTGTCTGTCTGTCTGTCTGTCTGTCTGTCTGTCTGTCTGTCTGTCTGTCTGTCTGTCTGTCTGTCTGTCTGTCTGTCTGTCTGTCTGTCTGTCTGTCTGTCTGTCTGTCTGTCTGTCTGTCTGTCTGTCTGTCTGTCTGTCTGTCTGTCTGTCTGTCCGTCCGTCCGTCCGTCCGTCCGTCCGTCCGTCCGTCCGTCCGTCCGTCCGTCCGTCCGTCCGTCCGTCCGTCCGTCCGTCCGTCCGTCCGTCCGTCCGTCCGTCCGTCCGTCCGTCCGTCCGTCCGTCCGTCCGTCCGTCCGTCTGTCTGTCTGTCTGTCTGTCTGTCTGTCTGTCTGTCTGTCTGTCTGTCTGTCTGTCTGTCTGTCTGTCTGTCTGTCTGTCTGTCTGTCTGTCTGTCTGTCTGTCTGTCTGTCTGTCTGTCTGTCTGTCTGTCTGTCTGTCTGTCCGTCCGTCCGTCCGTCCGTCCGTCTGTCTGTCTGTCTGTCTGTCTGTCTGTCTGTCTGTCTGTCTGTCTGTCTGTCTGCTTTTTTGCCTCTAGGAGCCGGCTCGATCAAGTTTGCAATTGCCTTAACCCCCCGATGGTGGAAAGCAATCAATGAGGGAGAGCTATTACATTGACCCATAGCTGGGGCAGCGGACACGAGGAAACTCCAATGATCTCCAGTGGGAAGTAGCGGATTGGCATGGGCATTTAGAATAAGATATAGGGTGTCAGGAATTGGTTGTGGGTGTTTGGATGGGTGTCAGAACAGCGAGTAATTTTGACTCATTCTGATCTATTCGATCCCCTTTTCTGGCTTCCTTATAGGGGGAGCACTCGACATTTTTCGTTAGTGCAGGGAGTAATGCAGCCCTAGGTGGATTCACAACACCAAAAACACCGCCCGCAAATTATGACGCCACTATAATTTAGGACACCTTTTGCCGTCTGTAGTATCTGCCAACAGTTTAAACAGGAAGATGACAGCCGGCAACGTTCCTACCGCATGGCCGCGAGAAAACGAATCATCAGACGTAGTACGCGAGCCTGACTTACTCTGACAGCGCGCACTTGTCTTCCTTAGTGTTTGTTGAAGGTTTACGCTCATTCACTTGCAACTGAGACAAAAGGAAAGAGATGAACACCTTCGTTGTCGAACGCCCAACACTTATGGTTTGAAATCCGCGCATTCCGCTGCCTGAGCCAGATGGTAAAACGTGTCCTCTTTTTTTTTTTGTCTGCGTCCACAACGGGAGAGATTGAATAACCAGGAAAGCGTGACCTCGTACCAAGTAATCATTGTTCAAGCTCTTGCGAAACAGTTCGAATGAGCATGTATATTCGCCGCGCATACAGGCCTATCTTCGTGCGTCGCTGAAATCCATGTTTTCCTTCGGAGTATTAAACTGAGCCTCGTTTGGCACCTGAACCTTCTTTATCTTACATGGCGTTTACTATAAGTTGATATAGAGGCGAATTTGACGTGAAAGTTATTGTTTGCTAAATTTAAATCTTCAGGAAGGTAATTCACATAAAATCAGCGCCATTATTATAGCGTAGTACATATAAACAGTCCTTGAAAATGATTTTGGAAGCGGCCTTTTACCCGTTGTAGGCTATTAACTATTCGATGCTTACCGTTTTCAATGGCTATTCAAATGCACCGCTGTAATTCGCTCAATTCAGTCACACATAGCGAAATAGAATCCGCACACGCAGGTAACAACGTTCGGCTGGTTTCGCGAGCAGCAAAATGGGGTCAAAAAGAAAATATTCAACCTTTAAAGATCTGATCTCTGCTGGTTTGCATGTGAAACTGAGCACTGCGCTAGCAAAGGTTTTGTGGTGCCGAGGACGTTCCCCGCTTCAAATTGTCCTCCCCGCCAGGTTGCCTCAGCAGAACAAGTCTGTTTGAAGAAATGAAAGCACTTCTGCTATCAAAGTTTTAACAACATGAAATCCGGAAAAACAATAGTTCTTCTCCCTCGTTACGGCCGTTACGTTCGAAGAATTGAGCGTTGGTGTGCGCTTCTAGGGAACACTGAGAACGTGCCTCTATTGTAAAGCGATCGAGCGTGAACCTTCTTTGTCCGTGTAGGCTTTCAATAGCGAAATGCATTCTCTATGCGAAAGCCACCAGCACAGCGTGACAACCTCACTCCTAAAAAAAAACGCCACCCCTTTTAGGCGGGCTCAAGTTCTACTGTTGCGGCTTTTCTCCGATTTCTATACATCACGCAAAAACAAAACTTCGCTGGCGAACGTCACCGACACAAGAACGCACTTGCGAAGCCTGTTTGCTCTTCTTGAGAGGAATACAATATGCAAGAGCACAGAATGGTTTTTTTTTTTCCATCGGCTCCTTCATTCGGATAGTGCAGTTCGTGAGAATCCCTCCCGATAGCTTTAAACAGAATACAGCTTTCTTTGGTCAAAGTTTTGTTTTCTTTCAGCCCTTTCACATGCGCTGTTCTCGTGTTTCAAGCAGACGCACATTTATGAAAAAGCATAAAGATTTCCAAGCATCTCTAAAGTATCCATGAAACGGCAAAAAAACTTCATCTTTCGCCGTCGGTTTTTAAGTTAAATCAAACAAGGATAAGATGGGGGGGGGGGGGGGGGGAGGAGGAGGGGTCACAGTGCCAATGCATGCCTAGAGAAAAACTTGATTGTGAGAAAATTCTCAGTGACAGAAGTAAAAAAAAATAAAAGTCATGGGATATTTAGATAACAGATGCAAATCAAGGGCTCTATCTTAGTGCCTAAAGCGTTACACATACGTAATTTATTAAGTTTCAGTTAAATGATAAAGGCAAAGGTTTAGAATAAAGCACGTCAAGCACGAAACCTAAAGTTAAAGAATTTTTTACGCAGCCGACCAGGATACATTAACAAGGTTCTCGTGCAAGACATGATGTCTGATCAGTCTATTCTTCCCATTAAATTCAATGGTGTTTTGCTAATGATAAAGCGAGTTAATTACCTAATATAACCAGTGTTTATATTGGTTTATGTGAGACTACAAGGGTGTCATTATCGCTCTGGACATTTAAGGCAAGGGGATAGCACAGGTCAGCCCTGTGCTATTTTCACGCATCGAAAACACTGCATCTCCTTCAATTCAGCACGTGCGCAGGCGAAGCTAATTGAGCGCGCAGTTAGCTTCGCCTACGCGAGAAAAAACACATCTGGAGCTCAGCTCGAAAGGCAACAAACTAATCTCCTCGGCTTGCCACACAGTTTCATACATAGCTGGGCATGCTCAACTATAAATATTGAGGTTATCTTCCCATGCACAGAAGCCGTAAAGGTTTCTTAGTTTCCTTCTGACATGGATATTTTAGTCTACATGGCGATCTTTCTTCCAAATTTGTTTTTCAGTTTTTTTTATCACGTGTTTGAAGCCCGATGGCTTTGCAAATCGGCCTCTCTTGGAATATAAGTGCCTTCATGCGTCTTTTTCACGAAATACTTGCCACAAGTATCGCATTGCAAGCAATTTATATTTGCGCACTACAGACAATCTTCTCACTGAGAACTGGCAGAACTTCCTTGCGAGATAAGGCGGGAAACATACAAAAACGTCCCAGCTTGAGAATGTGCAAGACCACTAGAACAACTGTAACCTAGTTTAATGAGTTACAACAACCAGCATGCTGGAAGCACAAATTTCATCCTGGTATTAGCAATATGTGCTCCTAAAGCCCCCTTTCTGTTCTTTACGCATAATGCGTGCTGCTTACCGCAAGCAGTACGTTGGATAAGGATCAAATAGCACAGCTCTCTTTAGATGCTAACCTTAAGTCTGCTGTGTAAAAACCTGATAGGGTTTATCTCTGGGAGACCCAGAGAAGTGTTTTGCTAGAAGTTGATGATATTGAAGCCCCAAGTCACCTAGACCACAAAAAATTACAAACTTCCTTCTTGTCAGCAAAACAAATATATACCGATGTAATAGACCTGCGCAGGAGGCTCAGTAACGTCACATAAGTTTGCAGGCGGCGCAATCAAAAAATGTTTTGCAGGGGAGCAGAAAAGGCATATAGCACATTTTAGGACCTCTCATAGAGGGTAGTAGCAGCACTCCTAACAGTGGACATCATCCAGGACCCTCGGCTTCAGATTGTAGCGTCGCCTTGGGCCGCTCATGTTGGTCGACCTGCGAAGCCTGCTTGGTCTCGCTGGCTGCGTTGGCTGTATGAGGAGCCGTTGCCATCAGCGGCTTCTCTCCCAGGTTGTCTTTCCTTGACGCCTGGATCTGCGGAATAACAGAGCTTTTAAAATATTGACACCAAATACGAAGAAGAAAAAATGCACGAACTAATTCTCAGCGAAAACACCCAAGTTGCCTACGCGTCTTCGATCGCTAAGTGAGCGATTGGTCACAGCCAGCTTCTGCGATCGCCATAGATTTTAAAAATTAATGCGGAATAGTGTTTAGGCAGCATTGGAGGTAACACTTAATCGAAATGTCCAGGAGATGCCACCGTAGTGGTGTAAACGTCTTTATTAGCCTCATGGTGCAATCCCGCCACCCACTTCTCAAATATCTAGCTAGCGCGCAGGACCTTATTATTGCGTTGGCATTGGTACGATTATCTTCACGAAAACGCAGCGAGGCAGAAAAAAATACTACACTAATGGCCTCGAGCGGGATTTAAGTTCACAGATGTGAGAAAAGATCAGTGCCGCTCGCCGCTCCTTAGGAAACTCTTCCAACGCCGCAGTGTTTTTCTTTATTGCATGAGAAAACTGCCACATAAAAGAACGACCAAGAAATACTCGTGCCTCAAGTCACTAGCTGAATAATATCAGCCCGCCGTAATCCCGTTCTTCGTCATCGTCACAAAAGTCAAAATTATGCGAGGCACACATATGCACCAAGATAGTTTACCCAGCTTGAAGGTTCCTCCAGCGCACCATACACACCAATCACCAAAGCACACTGCTTTCGGAACAGGCATTTCGATGATCGTGGTGATTCGGCATGTTGGTCGATCACATGGCGCTACCGCAGACGGAACAGTCTCATATCAACTCAAAGATATCGCAATGCGAAACAAAGTTTTCATCAACAGGAAAAAATCTACTACTGTACGGGGTTATTTAAATGTCTGTTTAAATGTTTGTTGTGATATTTCCCAGAAGAGTAGAGTATCAAGGCACATTTTTTTTATTCCGGCTTGCCACTGCTGTGGCGAACATGGTGCATACGAACCCCTAGAGGCTTGAGGCCCCCACAGTCCACGATTATGCCACCGAAATCACTTGGTCTCTTGCCTCAATGGCCTAACCAAAATTCTTTGTATTTATGTAAACTAACAATTGCGCCTGAAACCTCTCAAAACTGCGCAGTCAAACCTATAGCCTACACACTTTTTTTTCAGGTTAAAGAGGACCATGCCATCAGCAAAGAGCCAGATTTTAGTTTCACACAGAGCCAGGAAGAAAGCGCGGAGAGCTGCGCTATTAGTAATACTGAGGCAAAAGGGTTCAATATATAGGGCAAACAACAAGAGCGACATCGGACATCCTTGGTGAACAAGCAGACGGTTTCAATGGTAGACACACCCTGACCTAAAGCTAGGCCTGCTTGCGCCCGGCTTACCACGACGTGAAGCCACTTCACTGCGTCGTCTGAGAGTTGATGTCGCATTCAAGAACCAATAGTCTTTCGTCATCGTTATGAGTAACAACCCTGCATGTGATGTCTGCAGGTGCTACCAGACCGTAGCACACACTATTTGAGTATGCCCTGCACACAGTGCCGAAAGGCCGTCCCTTTGCCGCACACTGGAGCGTATTGATTCCTGCCAGCTGACAGACAGTAAGATTCTCTCGCAGTGGCCAAGGCGATTGTCGGCGGTGAAGGCTCTCCAGACACTGCTCGGTCTCTAGACAGTGTAGGACATGCAGTATAGCTTGGGATTTTACCGCATTGGTTTGCACTTACTTCATCTTTCTATACTCCCTTCTCTGCTTCAGCTTTCTTTTTCACAGCGTTTCTTCTATTACAAAGTCGTAAACTGGTTTCTTCCACTGGTTAAACTCGTTGCCTTTCCGTTTTCTTCTCCTTGTTATTAGTTGTATATTTTTGTTTAGCTACTGATTAGTATTACATAAGAGTATAGCAGAGCCTTATGCCACTGAGCACAACATTGCCAATATCTGCATTCTCTAAGACCGAAAACAAGAAATCGTGGCGCACGGTATCGAACGATTTCGCAATGCCCACCTGAATACGAGCTACTTGGCCAGTCTCATCTGATACTGGCTTTAGTACCGAATGTGCAATATTCGCGCGAAAGCACTCATACGCTCACCAACACCGACCACAAACCTTGTCATGTTTGGATCGTGTGCGACTGCATAGCAACAGCGATGCCACGTTAAGTTAAACGGAAATGAAATCAGTATCCATGACTGCGAGTTGACGCGCGAACACATCAGCTTCGCAGGCCACTGCCCGAGAGCACTAAGGGGTCGCCGTAGCCGAACACGCCTCTTGTTAAACTGCAACTCATTCTCGCGCTGTGCACACCACCTTCTCCGTCCATTAATACAGCTTGGGGCGTTTCGGGCTTGGGTGCATTGGCCTGTGCATTGCAAACCGTCTTCTTCAGTCAACTAATACTGCTTCGGGGCTGCGGACTCGCGCTTCTGCGCTCTAATCTTTTTAACCAAGTTAAATAAATGACACTTTTTGATGTGAGTTTGAATACTGTGGCCACTGATGCCACAGATCTGTTGTAAGCCTGCTGTATCGATCAATGCTACCTGCAGAAGGCCATAATAAACTAACAAAAAGTTTGTAATCTACATTACTGAGTGAATTGGATAACATCCGTCAGCAGCTTTTAACCGATTAGTGTACGTGTTTTTTTAGAACTAATACAGTGTGCGCGGAGTAGAAAGCCAGGCAAAGAAACCAACATCGTAAGATATCTAGAAAATTTTCATCAAAATGGGCGCAAGGAAACGCGAAGAGGTTTTATAGAACTCGCTTGTAATACCATCCTGGATTGAAGATTCGTTCATTCGTTACCCTTCTGGTAACGAATGAACGTTCTAAGTTCGTCCAAAGTGACAACTTCTTCCACCAGAGCATCTTCCTCGTCATAAAACCAAGGAAAGTATTCTAGTAAGCAACTAAAATCTGATACCCATTTCCCCTCAAATTCCCAAAAAGCTGCGAATTATAGTGAATAAATTAATCAATATTTCAAGGCGCTTCGCTGCACATGCAGCCTTCATATAGAATTCCCAATTTTTTTCTTCACAAGAGCAGTCTGCCTTGCATTGCTCAGGGCCCGACAAGATCGTTGCTCACCTAGAAATCCACAGAACCGAGAACTTATCAGGTCCCCTTATATATTTCGATTGCAAGCTGTTGAGGTTGTGTTTTGCGTTATGGATTCGTTCTCCATGAGTGCCTTGGCTGTGCCTCTATAGCTCAGGTTGTAGGGATAAAGTACGCCCTAGGTCACGAAAATTATGTCTTTTGGAGAGCACTACTTCACGTGGTGAAACCGGCTCAACGATTTGTGCGGATTTGTGCGAAGCTGAACCTTGGGAAAAAAATAAATACTGCCGGGCCTGGGATTCGAACTTGTGGTGGCACGAACAGGTCAGCTTCACTAACCACTGCACGAGAGCACTAAGTTATCACCGCTGCCGATCACGCTTCGTGTTGTTGTTGTTGTTAGCCTGTCAAAAGATGGCACATACCCACACTGGGCGATCGGCCAAGAATCGGGAGGCTATTCGCCTGAACGCAGTTAATAAAAAGGAAAAGCACGTGGGAGCGCAACACCGGTGAATTCTTCGTCATGAACAGAAAAGGGAGGAGAGTTTTGATTTCAAAATTATAAGAATAATAATAAAGAGAGGGATTAAACTGCAACACACTCTCGCACTGTAGAGTGCACATCGTCCTCTTCATCTTCTAGTAACTATCGAACTAATCTTCACGCTTTCAGCTGTGTGACGATAGTGGCAGAAAGATGTGCGCTGCATGCGTTGGTGTGGACAGCGTTGTAACAGAAGCAACTCACTAGAGCAATACGCGTTGGCGCAGACAAAATTGCTGCAGAAACACGGAACTGGAGCATATTGCGCCGTTGTACACGTGGTAAATTGACATTCACGATGAAAGAGTTGAAGACACACACAGCTGGCTCCCTGGGTCAGTGGGCAACTCAATCGCCCTTTCATGTGCGTGGCGGTGGTGTCCATCTGTGAAAAACTGTACTTTCGCACAATGTTCAGTGCTCAGCAATCCTAAACTACCAGACATTTTTTTAATTGAAAAACGACCACGAGATAGTAATTATGAAAATTGTTCGAAGCACCAGTCCCCATTGTGAATATTAAATCACAACCAATTTTGTACCGGCAGTTTTGGTCTCCGTCGGCACCAATGCTGAAGTGGATCTTGCCGTCACGGTCCATCGGCCATCCTGGATTTTTTAAACGATGTTCAGAGCGTCAGGGTATAAAGGGTTAGTAATGATGAGGACGCTTTTATAAATGAAAAAAGGGTTGCAGATCTTATGAAGACAAGGAGTAAACGATGATGTGGTCCCTGCGTCCAGTCGGTATATGAATCAAGATTGCCACATTATGATGACGTCCGCGTTACCGGCAGCCAGCACTGCTTGTTGTTGCGGATAACCTCTGGGTTTGGTGACGTCACAATATTCGGTGCAAGTGCACCTTGACGTCACTCGATTTGGGTGGATATGCGGAGCGGCTCCTCGGACAAAACTGAATATCATAATAAGTTACGCTCTGTTCAACGCCTGCGAATGCAACTTGATAGAATGCATCGCATTGCACCCATGTAAAAATAATGTCGTATTTTTGTGTTAGAAATTTTGTGCTGTCTGTACCTGCTTAAGGCATTTTCTGAGGACCACAACATCCTCTTGAGGAGTTGAAAATAATAGTCATAGAAGCTGCACCAGGAAACAGGGCCTGCGGCGTTCGCATTAATTATAAATTTTTGCGACAAGTTGAAGGCTGCTGCTAAGCAGGGGTAGTTCCTTCTTACGAAGGCCTACCCCAATTAACCTAATGAAGCTATACTTTAACGAAGCGTCGTATCAACTTTATCAGCTCAGATCAAGAGTGATTAAGGCTAATGCTAATCTCGCTATAGTACTGAGCTGAGGAGAGCTAGCGTCATCTGCACTGACACGCTGTGCTTCTTCAAAGCCCGAGACTATCCCTGTGTTACTGAATAAAGGAAGATATCTAAAGCTGCTTGCGTATCGTTAAGCAGGATTTTGTCAATAGATTTCCTTTTCTTTATTTTTGTCTCACTGTCTCATTCAGACCTGAGAGCTGGCTAGATAGACTTTTTTATCTCTACTCTTTGCGGGATGTGTTTTAAAAGTAAGCGGCAAGAAATGGCTCGATATTGCAGAAGCGTTGCCATGAAACAGCTTAAGCTCCAAGATTAGGCTGGATGAAAACATCGATCACGATACTGTCAATTCTGTGTTTATTAAGACCATAGACACTCAAGCCGATGAGAAACTCAGAGTTGTTACGAATGCCTCTCGAAAAGACAACAGCAAGGGCGTCACTATCAGGGCAGCACATTGAAGAAAAAAAAGAACTGCCTGTATTGTGTCCCATCTGGCTGTTCTGTTTCAGTGCAAAAATTTACCTCGTTTGCGATTTTATTTGCCTGAAACTCATAACTGACGCCATGAACGAAATCAAAACAGCCGCTTTGAATCCCAGCAGGCTCGCTTTAAAAAGTTATGTGGCACGCAGTGTAACAGACTGTGCAAGGCAAGCAGATTTTCAAAGGTAGCACGACTCAGTACATCTTGACTACCTTGATTATTACTCTTGCGCCAATCATTTCAGGCAGGCATGCGTGAGGCTTATGAGGGACTTCATGTTAATGCGCATTGCATGCCTTTGTGCTGCTAAATTTACGATACAACCGCCTGATTTGCTCGACCTCTTTTGACAATGGCATAAACGTGTCGACAAATCAGTCAGGCCTCTTGAGAGTGTTAGTTTTAGTGCGCTAGCACCCAATCTGGCACTCAGTGACACTGACATCAACGTACGTGGGCCATCGAGGTCTCGTGACCTTGTGACGTCATTACAACCTGCCCATCGGATTGTCAGCAAAGTGCTCACTGTGGCAGATGGGAGTTCAATTAATAATTGGTCGCGAGAGGTTGACCAGGAAGAGCACCCTGGGTCTCACAACCCTCACGGGTGGCAGCACCTGCCATCGCAGGGTCGTGGCGCATCGGTTATTCTTTGCACCACTGCGCCAGGAGTGGTATGACGACTCCCAGCGATCTATGCATCGAAATTAGAGAATGACCAATCTCGCATGTATGGGCATTAACACGTTAACGCAATCGCGTCATACCATTATGGCGGAGGTTATGGGTCCCCTACAGTTCTAGTGCGCTTGCACTAAGGCCCTCATTCACCGATTTCGCCGATCTTTGTCTGAGGTTTGGCCTTGAAAAGCGGGCCTTGAATCGAAACCCAAATCGTAGTGAAAACCAAAGTACCGTCGCTCCTGATACGCACTGGCCTAACCAGAATAAATTGCCCGTCATGTGTCCTACTGAAATCAGAGACTAATCATCGGGAGGTTATTCGCTGCCAAACTGCACGGATTGCAACCGCAGTTTTGCCTGAGCGCTTGCTTTTGCAGGGCTCTGTATTTTTTGCCTAAAGGAAGAACATGCTCACAGACTTATAAGAATGGTCACCGCTATGGTTTTTATAAAAGAGGTACAACCGAACGTGCACGCGCATGTGACTGCCCGATAATTTCTTATTTTACCTTACGCTAAGGTTGTCGATTCCAAAGGAAGAATACGCAATTTGCCCACGGGCCGGTTTAAGCATTCTGCGGCATTCGGCAATGCTCTCGAGAAAGTAAGACGGAAAACTGAATCACATTTTCCAGAATTCAGCCGCAGTCAGCTGGAGCCACCTGAACTGCGCACATGCGCAGGTATAGCAACATAAATATGCGATGTGTTTCATCAGTGTCGACTGAAGTGATCAATCCTAGAGGCATGCAAACGTTTATGAGCCTTCCCTGCACGGTGACCTCCTTATGAGGGTGTTTATACCAATAGCCCCCCGAAGAGTATTTTCAATACACTTCGATCATACCACGGCGGCAATACAACGATGCGATGTATTACTTCTGCGAAGATCATTCAATCTTTCTCGCATTCTCACAGGTACTGTTGGCGATCAAGTAGGCTGGTGCATGGTGGTTGCAATATTCAGTTATTGTGTTTTGCTACAGCAATTGATAGACTGTTTTTCTTCACAGAAACCAGCATGAACTTGCAAGACAACTCTAATAAAAAAAGTGGCATGAGCCTAGAAGTGTGCCATATGCAGAACAGCAACAATTCCTCTGCCAGTCGGGCACAGGAGCATTAGCTCTACCTTCCTGCACATTTCGTCAAAAATATATTTGTCGTCTGCAACAAAGCATCGGCGTTAACAACTCACATTCGTACACAAGGTGTTTGCACTGCACATAAATGGTATTAGCGGAGCCTTCGAAGCCTAGAAAAGACGACTGCCGTAGTGGCACCATCTGTTCTGTGGCCTGCAGTACGAACTGCTCTCTGTAAACGGTCAAAGAGCGATGTTAGAGTCAAAGTTTCTGAAAGGGGGCCTCCCTTAGGGGGCACGGTCCGCGCGGTGGTCTGTTGCCTCCACGGACACTCGTAGCAAAAGGGCCCACTTCTTCCCCCTTGAATATACGATGCAACCTTCTGCACACAACTTAGCATTCTTGATGTAACCGCTGATAATCCAGACTGCAAGCCTCATCTCCACGATGGTTTGCAGCCTCCGATATCCTTTGAGTTGTTGATATCTCTTTGAGCGGTTCGTCAATTCGTTCTTGCCCTACAGAATGTTAGCCGTCGTCTCGGTTGACTCAGTTGATAGAGCGACTGATCAGCATGGTGTGGCGGTGGCCTCGTGTGTTAATCCCGGACCAGGAAGAATTTAAATTTAGCTACGAGCTATCTGAAGAAGCTGTATAACTTTCCTTTGCAGCCGTAAAGCTGCGCCTTGGTGTATGCTAATGATTAATTACTGCCTTATAATTTATACGTCAGGAGAGCCTCTGCTTCTCGGAAAGCGATCGAAGGTAGAAGATGAAGGTGTCTTGTTTCCCGATGCGAAGGAGAATGGCTAGACGGACCACATTTTTGTTTTTTCTTTCCTTTTTAATTATTTTGAGATATCACCCAAGGCACAGTCATTAGCTTGGCACTAGTTCACCCGCCACTTTGGGCTGCCCTCAATGAACCGTGGTTAATCCCCGTCGTAGGTATCTGCCATGTCACTAAGGCAACATAACAGCAACAATCCAGAGGATGTCCCTTCGACAGGCCCGGAGTGCACAGAAACCGGTTTGCAATGCATTAAAGAGACATGCCCGCTTAGTGCTACCCCACGTGAGGGGTGCCGGTGAAGCGTTGCACGTATTCTACGAAAGCGCAACTTCAGCGCTTCTCACAAATCTGTGTCAATGCTCGGTCACTTTTCACCGCGACCCAAAGAACGTTTGGCAAAGAAAAACAATCCGATCTGAAAATTATTTGTTGCGTGTACTTTGGCGCCCACATGGGTGAGACAAAAGGCTCCTTGAGACGCCTGCCTTGCCTCGTACACCGTGAAGAGAAAGCACTTGGACGCGAGAGTGAAGCAACCTAAAAACAACGTTACGTTGATGAATACCCAAAGGACGGCATTCGCCGAGCGCTGCTTACGTCTCAGTCAAAAAATACTAACTAGAGAGTGAGCGCGTTCAGCGTGGCACATAATATAGATAAGGGGCTTCATGCTGAAGCGGGGCACGTTCAAAATATGAAATAAAACAATTGCAAGTTCCCAGGAACTCTGGCCTCCGCCTACGTAAATGACTTCGTTACGTGACCAAGGAGGGGAAGTGAAGTATACACCCTGCTGCGGGCTGACCATCCAGTTGCCCCTGAAGAAGGGGCCTTGCTGATCCCGAAACGTTGAGATCTCTTTTTCTATATTTCAAACCTTGGTTGTTGCTCGTCTCTTTCACCGTATTACCTTCCTGTAACATCAAGAAGTGGTCTCAGAGGTGCCCGAACGGAGAGAAAAAATGAAACAGACTACATATTGTGAGCGCATCTTGTCATGGTGTAGGATGTGGAGGTGATCGGATAAGTAACGTGTAGTTACCATGCAATTCTAAAGTTAGAAATTAGACTAGATTTGAACAAAGAACGAAATAAACCAGTAAGAAAGAAGCCCATCAACGAGCTAGCGTCACGAGGAAAATTAGTTGTAGTAGAACTTCACTGGAGAGCCGATATTCCAGTTTAACGGAGGACGATGACCTTACTGTTCAGGAGAGGAATGACAAGATCCTAATTATCATTACGTACTAAGTCGATAACCTATAATGGCTCACACTCGCGGTGACCGTCCGTCAGTTACATGGCCACCTAGGTGTGGGACCTTGTGATGTCACGTGATCTTAAAGTCACGTGACGTCAAGGTCACGTTATCTATAATTTGGGTAAAAATTGCAAATCAGTGAATGAGTCGCAAACGGCTTTCGCCTTCCCAGAGTTAAAAGATATATAAGTGCCTCCAACGAATTTTTGCGCAATAAAATAGGTAGGTTAGCTAGATGGGATACTGGAAAGCTGTCTCAGGAGACGAAAGACCTCATTAAGAAACACCGAAGTATGTAAGCCTCATTGATAAAATAAAAACATCATTGATAAAATAGACCTGGCAGAAGTGTAAAAGCTAACCAATGCGCGTAACGTACACGACATAAGGAAGTATAATACGGAGAGAATCGAACAGGCTCACAAGAAGAAAGACGGCCTAAAGGCGGTTAGGGGCAAATTAGTGTTTGGAAAAATTTATATTTATGATCATAGAGAAAACGAGGGGAATGTCATTACGAACATTATTGAAATAGTCGAATAATTTGATGAAGATCTCTACAACAGCCAAAGCAGTTGGCATCCTAGTGAAGAAACGAGGGGTATGGAAAAATGGGACGTTCCGTCCGTAACGAAACAGGAAGTTTAGAAAGATTTACATGTATTGCATAAGGGAAAAGCGGCCAGGGAGGATCAAGTAACAACAGATTTGTTGAGTGACGGTGGGGACATTGTGCAACAGATTTGCTGAACTGTATATGCCCTCTCTCATACAATAATCTCTACCGTGCCGAAATCTTTACCTTACTACCCGTTGTATGTAAGGTATCCCAGCGCAATCGCTAATCGACCTAGATAAACCTTACACTTAACTCAACGAAATGATAACGTTGACTTTCGGAAACTCCACTAGTATATAAACCATATTCACACCATCAACCATGTGAAAGAGAAAAGCGCATAATAGAAACATCCCCAATTATAGCCCTAAATGATTACGACGAAGAATTTGACTCAATCAGCTTCAACAGTCATGCAAGCATTGCCTATCCAGAATCTAGAAGGGCCGTTTGTAAGGGTTCTGAAAGAAAATATATCATCGTTGTAAAGCGAGCATCGTCCTTCACAGGAAAGTGATGAACTACAGATTGGGAAAGGTGTTAGGGAAGAAGAAAGCCCTGTGTGAAAAGAGGCACGGCAAGCAATTCGTATCCTGTGCTATCGGAGTGGTTTATGAAATCCCACTGACGTGTGGAAGGGTCTATATAGGCCAGACGGGTCGCTGCATTAATGACAGGGCACGGGAGCATAAGAAAACGTTAGAAAGCGGAGGCGGGTCAAATTTGCCTCCCCATTGTAGAGACTGCAAGTGTGAACCGGTGCTTAACGGAATAAGGATTCTGGGCAGGAGTCACGATCAGGTGGCGCGTGAAATTCTTGAGGTCTTTATGATAAAAAAGAAAGGAAGTACATGTGTCAGCGACGCCTCGGTATTCTTCCGTAGAAATGAAGTTTCCTTCCTAGACAGTTTTTGTGACGTCATGTTCTGTGCTACCTTTCAGCCTAGCTTTTTTAGCTGTCGTCTGCTGTTTGTTTAGGTGGGTTGTTAATTGTTTTATTGCTTTTATCTTTCTTTTTCTGACTGCTTTTACTTCATATGTTTGACTCTGCTTTTGCTACGATTGTTATTGGTTTTTAACTTTTTATATTTTGTTTTTTTTTGTTTCTGACTGCTTTTGCTTCTCCTGTATGACTCTGCTGTTGCTACTATTGTTTGACAGTGCTTTTGCTAAGAGATGAGCTCTTTTTTGTTTTTTTTTTAATTCCTTTGATCAGAGTTATCTGTTAGTTTTATCTGCAGTATATAGTCTGTTACCCTGATGTAGCGGCTTTTCATACCACGTGCTGGGTTCGAAGTGATAATGGGATGAGTATCATGCTTGAGCGGAACTGTTTAAATATGTCACCTTTCCATAGAATAAACAGTTGGCAGTGTGCGCATGTGGTATCTCTTTCTTGTCTGTGTCCTGATTTGCGCAGCCGTTCATTTTATCATGCACCAACTCGCCCCTCAGGCCGTTATTCTGGCAAATCCTGATCGAGGACTCTAGACAGTCTGAGCAGAATGGTGGGCCTAAGTATTAATATTGTCACGGTGTTGGTGACAAGACAGGGACCCGGCAAGAGAGAGCTCGGCAGCACGTTCTTCGGTGGGAGAGACGGCGAACTTCAACGTCCTTCAATCCGCGCGCCACCAGCGTCAACGGCTTTTTTACTTCAGCGCCGCCTGGCATTCCTCCCCTCTTAAAAAAACGCGCGCAGAACAGCGCGTGAACACAAGCACACACAAGCACACTCAAGCATACAAGAAAGGCTCGAAGTATGTGGGGGGTCACCATGCAAAATACGGCTCTATGCGCAGAACATAGACGATCTTTGGACGGGGTAGTCGACGGCTTCTCTGCTGTGAAAGCGCCACGTCCGGTAGTACCCCGTAATTAAGGTCGGTGACGCGCCGCAAGACTTTATAAGGACCGAAATAGCGGCAAATGAGTTCTTCGGACAAGCCTCGCCATCGAACAGGTATCTATACCAAAACCTGGCCGCCGGGATTGTAGAATACTTGTCTGTGCCGGAGGTTGTATCGGAGCGAGTCTTTATCTTGTTGCTGTGTGATGTGAATACGTGCTAGCTGACGAGCCTGCTTGGCTTCGTGGGCAAACTTCTCAGCGTCAGCAGAAAGCTCGTCATCAGTTGCACAAGGGAGCATTGCGTCGAGCATCGTCTGAACCTTCCTGCTGTGGAGGATGCGGAACGGTGTGAAACGGATCGTCTCTTGAACTGCAGTGTCCTGTTTTGCACATCGACCAACATCGCCAGCATGTCCGCCATGGTCTTATTAAGCCCCTCTGTCAGCCCATTTGCCTGCGGGTTGTAAGCAGTAGTTTTACGGTGGGTCGTACCGCTTAGCTGAAAAATTTCGGTCATCAACTAAGAAGTAAAGGAGGTCCCTCGGTCGGTAATGACGTAGGTCGGGGCGCCGTGCCGAATTACGATCTGATTCTTGAAGAAATCCGCCACCTTGGACGCTGTGCCACGGCCTTTGGCCTCGGCGTATCGAGTGAGGTAGTCTGTGGCAATGGTGATGTTGGCCCTTTCCTTTCGTCCTCGGGTGGCAACCCGAGGACGAAAGGAAAGGGCCGAGAAAGTCCATGCCGACCGTATCGAACGGGGCACGTGGTGGTGCAATAGGTTGGAGGAGCCCCGGAGGCTTGGCGGCCGGGGCATTACAGCGCTGACATTGCCGACAGCTCTGCACATAGACTTCAACAACAGTGGCAAGTTTCGGCCAGTGAAACAGCTAGCTTATTCTGGAAAGCGTGCGAGAGTATCCCAAATGGCCAGAGGTTGGTTCGTCGCGGCACACAGAAAGTATTTCCTCTTGAAGTGTTGTCAGCACGACGAGGAGGTACGCTCGCGAACTGGAACCAGGGTTCTTCTTATAAAGCACGCCTCGTTGCAGGTAAAACGACGACAGTTGTCGAGAAAAGCATTTAGGAACGGTGGCTGGCTGACCTTCCAGATAATCGATGAGGGGTCGTAACACTGGATTGGCGCGCTGCTGGGTGGACAAATCAGAAGAATGGATAGCCCCAAGGAGACTGATGTCGTCGTCCGTGTCGGTTGTTGCGAGTTCAACAGACGCACGAGAGAGGTTGTAGGCGTCTTCATGCTTATGTCCGGAATTATAGACAATGGTGAGGTCAAACTCCTGCAGGCGAAGGCTCCATCGCGCCCGGCCTCCAGACGGCTCACGCAGGTCGGCCAACCAACACAAGGAGTGGTCAGTGACCACTTTTAAAGGGTGACCATAAAGATAGGGGCGAAATTTCGCAGCGGCCCAAATAATGGCGCAGCATTCTTTTTCAGTCGTGGAATAGTTAATCTCTGCGCTCAACAGAGCGCGGCTTGCATAGGCGATGACTCGTTCAACGCCATCCGGGCGTTGCACGAGAACCGCGCCGAGGCCGATGTTGCTGGCGTCGGTTTGTGTTTCATTTTCACCCCGCTCATCAAAAAGGCCAAGATCGGGCGGCGTTTGAAGACGCAGGCGGAGCTCGGCGAAAGCCACGTCTTGCTCGCAGGACCAAACAAAAGGTGTGGCATTGTGGGTGAGTCGAGTCAGCGGTTCTGCGAAGTCAGCGAAAGTTTCGATAAAACGCTGGTAGTAACTGCAGAGCCCTAGAAAGCGCCGAATAGCTTTCTTGTCACGTGGGGGTGGAAATTCTGCAACCGCTCCAAGCTTGTCGGGGTCGGGCTTCACGTCGTTGGCGCTGGCGACATGGCCAAGAAATTTCAGCTCTGGTAACCGAAGTGGCATTTTTGGCGCTTCAACCTCAGGTTAGCTGAGCGAAGGGCTTCGAGGACCGTCCGCAGGCGTTCAAGATGTTAACTAAACGAGTCGGCAAAAACCACCACGTCGTCGAGATAGACTAAGCAACACTGTCATTTAAGATCGGCAAGGACAGTGTCCATCATCCGCTGAAAGGTGGCAGGCGCAGAACAAACATCGGAAGGTAGAACTTTAAATTCATAATGGCCGTCGGGAGTGACAAAGGCCGCCTTCTCACGATCCCGTTCATAGCCCACAATTTGCCAGTAGCCACGTTATAGGTTGGTTGGCGAAAAATACCGAGCATTCTGAAGGTGGTCAAGAGAGTCATTAATACGTGGCAATGGGTAAAAGTCCTTCTTAGTGACTGCGTTCAGCTTCCGGTAATGGACGCAAAAACGCAGAGTGCCGCCTTCCTTTTAAACTAGGACGACCGGCGAGGACCACGGGCTGTTGGAAGGCTGGATAACGTCATATTCAAGCATCTCCCTAACTTGGGGCTTAATGACTTCTTCGCTCTGTAGACTATACGCGAAAGGGGTGTTGACGGATTGGGTGCACGTCATCCTACGTCACGACGTGGTGCTTGGCTATGGTAGTTTGACGCACTTTCGACGAGGAGGCGAAACACTCTCTGAATTCGAGAAATAGTGCACACAGCTGTTCCCGTTGGCTGGTTGACGGCGAGGAGTTGACATCGAGGCTCTCGAGGGAGAAAAGTGCCTGCACTGGTTCTGAAGAGAAGCACTCGGAAACATCGAAGATACGTTCGACAAAGGCTACGGAAGTGCCGCGAAAGCGATGCCGATGCTCGTGCGTAAAATCGGTAGCAAGTACCTCTGACTGGCCATTGTTAAGATGGATTAGACTGCGGGCCACGCACACGGCTAGCGTCAGCAGTAATGAAAGGTTGGTTTCGGCGATGGCGTCACCGTCCTGAAATGATTCGCACTCAACCGTAATGAAGGCGCTGGTTCGAGGCGGCAGGTTGACAGTGTCCGTAGAAAGTCGAGCGGCTGGCTTGGTCGCGGCGCATTTCTGAGGACGACAGCATTATTAGTTGAAAACGTGACCTTGTTATCGCGTAGGTCAATAATCGCCCCATATTCACGCTGAAAATCGACACCTAAGATGAGGTCGCGCGAGCAGTTATTCAGAACAAGACCGCAGACGACAAATGTAGACAGCCGGATTTGAACTCGGGCGGTACACATGCCGAGAGGTGCAATCAAATGAGCGCCCGCAGTGCGAACGTGTGCGCCAGACCATGGCGTGAGAACCTTTTTGAGAATGGTGGCGAGCTGGCTGCTTAGAATCGAATAATCAGCACCAATATCTAATAACGTTCGAACGCGGCGACCATCCAGTATCATAGGCATGTCTAAAGAAAGCCGCTCGCGAGTTGGAAGCTCCGGAGGGGATAATCGGGCACAGGCGTCGTTGTCTGCAGGTTTTGCCACCGGGAATTCGTCGGCGTGACGTGTGCCTTCTGATGGCGTCAGTGCGTCGGAGGGATCGGAGAGCGCGGGAATCGTAATCGTCGAGGCGTCGTCATGTGTCAGTGTCGATGTGTCGAAGCGAGCGGGTTCTGCGGACCTCGAAACCGTCGAAGCGTCGTTATGTCGAGGGAGCGTCGCTGTGTCGGAGTGAACGGTGACCGCCGACTTCAGAACCGTCGAGGCGTCGGGATGTCCTGTCCGCGTCGATGGGGGGTCCCCCGCAGAACGATGCCCAGCGAGCCCACCACCTAAGGTCGCTGGTCGCAGTTTATCCGCCGTGTGCTGGGCGACCGGCCTTGCGCCGCCCGGGAAAAACTCGCGGTAGATGGTGAAGGACGACCCCTCGGCGATGGGGTCGAGCGTGCTGACGACGAGACTGAAGCCAACGTTCCTGAGCTGGGCGGCGTCATCCCACTGGTTGAACGCGGCAACTCGCTCGTAGTGCTGCAACCAGTCTTCCACGTCCTCAAAGATGTCGCCGTGGAAGGACTTCGGGATGCGGGGGTTCTGGAGCGTGAAGTAGGGTGTGGGCGCCCCAGGCATTGGGGTGGTCGTGGCAGGCATTGGGGTAGTCGCGCCAGACATTGAGGCGGCGCCAAGTTTTTCCGAGGACATACCCAATGGGTCAGGCTCATGTGGTAAGCCTCGAATCCGGCGGCGAGCACGGTGGACGGGCGTCTTGGCAGGTATAGGACTGGAGCGCCGGCTAACCGTTGGGGTACGGGACATGAGATCGATCCCACCTCCACCAGATTTGTCACGGTGTTGGTGACAAGACAAGTACCCGGCAAGAGAGGGCTCAGCAGCACGTCGTTGTTGTTGTTAGCCTATCAAAAGATGGCACATACCCACACTGGGAGATCGGCCAAGAATCGGGTGGCTATTCACCTGAACGCAGTTAATAAAAAGGAAAAGCACGTGGGAGCGCAACGCCGGTGAATTCTTCCTCATGAACAGAAAAGGGATGAGAGTTTTGATTTCAAAATTATGAGAATAATATTAAAGAGAGGGATTAATTAATAATGATTAAGACAAAATGTAATAATTGATAGAAAAGAAAAGCACGTCCTTCGATGGAAGAGACGGCGAACTTCAACTTCCTTCAATCCACGCGCCACCAACGTCAACGTCTTTTTTGCCTCAGCGCCACCTGGCAATATTCAGAAAACTAAAGTAATGTTCAACCGCCTAAGAAAGAAGCAGCAGTTTTCTGTAGGCAGCGAAGCGTCGGTAGCGGTAAGAGAATACATATACTTGGGGCAAGTAGTGGCAGTAGACCGGGACCATGAGAGTACTGGTAGTGGCACTTGACCAGGACCATGAGACTGACCTAATTAGAAGATTAAGAACAGAGAAAAGTGCGTTTTTCAGTCATTCTCTCATATTGCATTAAAGTTTACCAATATTCCTGAAGAGTAAAGTATATTGTATTCGTCTCTTACTGCTACTCACCTATGGGCGAAGAGGCGTGGTGAGCTATGGGAAGAAAAATTAAAGGTGTAATGTCAAGGGACCGCCAGGAAGCAGAGAGAGTCAAGGAACAAGCGCGAGTTAATGGCATTCTACAGGAAGTAAAGTCAAGGAAATAGACATGGGCAAGACATGTAGTGCAAAGGCAAGATAAGCAATGATCCTCACGGTTAACGAGTGTATTCCAAAAAAAGCCAAGACTAGGATGGGGCGCAAGGAACTCAAGAACTGGGCGGAAGAGAATAGGTAGTTAATGGGATAAGGTAGCCGCAGCTGGCCCAGGAGAGGGTTATTTGGAGGGATGCGAGAAAGGCCTTTTTTGTGCACTGAACGTAGTTCGGCGAATCATGATGATGACATTCGTGAACCTTAAGATCGAATTTCCTTGTATTTTCGAGGCAAAATCTACATCCCACCGACATCAACGTCCAAGAGCTCATAGTGCTTCGTATTAAAATTATCGCGCTGAAGAACATAGTGAACAAACGCTGACTTTGTTGCAACTCTGTGTACGCACTGCCACTACTGATTTTTACAGCAATATGTGTTTACGGGAAAGTGCAGCGGCATCGCTGCTGTCAGTGTATGTTGAAAAAAAGAAGAACGCGCGTGCTTCTTTCATAGTGCTAACGCTTTCGCCTCTTCTCACGAATGCAAGGAGAAAGGACTGGACGCTTTGTTTTCTTCCGTTTCAATCCTGTGCAGCAATCGCAGAGAAAGCGTTTGGCTCTATTGATGGGATACATCTTTTTTGTCTTTTTTTACTTTTTACTGTGTAGCTATCGACTTCAATTGCGAAATACATTGTGTTACAGCGCTCTCTATTGGTTCGAAATACAACATCGAAATGCTTGTTTTCAGCACGCGTCCACTTTGGCCACAGACGGTGTGGAGGATTCTTTTATGCCCGCCATCAGCCACAGGCACCCTATGGAGATACGCGTGCATCTTCCGGAGTAGATAGAGCCGCAGCGGATTCAAATCGTAAGCGCCATTCTTAAAACAAACACCGCTTTGCACGGCCCTCTTGCTGGCTGTAAACACCAAGGCGTCTAGTGTTACTGCACCCCAGCGGGCCGATGTTGAGGTGATTCCAAAGGCCTCGCAACCTAGTTTTCCCATCGCATAGACTTTTAATAATAAAAATAAACCTGTCTGTGCAGCAACGATATTATACGTTGCATTTGTCACGCTCTAGAGCTAAAATTTGCGAATAAACAGTGAAGACGTAGAACGACTGCCTCCGCCAATCACAGCACTGATGTGGCTTGATGAGGCAAACGTTATTACGAACAGTACAATCATTTTCAAAGCTAATGCGATGCTTCAATTAAATTGAAAATTGGTTATTTGAAAATTGATTTTTGGGGGAAAGGAAATGGCGCAGTACCTGTCTCATATATCGGCGGACACCTGAACCGCGCCGTAAGGGAAGGAATAAAGGAAGGACCATCTACGATTTCTGAAGACATCGTGCTGGAAAGACAAAGCGCGCCGTTCTGATACCTGCATTGTGGCAGCGTAGCTGCGGCGGCTATCACTGACACTTATCAAACGTGTTTCTAAATAGCCCAGCCAGCATTCACTTCCAGCTGCATTTGCTGTCCGTAGTTGGACAGGGACCTTCTCAGCAGTTTCCTCTATTTGCGTCATAAGTAAACAAAGTCATAAGTAAACCGCAGTCGTGGCCTAGTGGCCTGGGCGTCCGCTTCGGCTGCGGGATGTGGTTGGTTCGAAACCCACCGCCGGACACCCACCGGTAAAAATGAGTACAAGCCACCCCCGGCCCGGCGCCCGGCTTCTTCAGGTGTGTGTGCTTGGAGGAGGCTCCACAAACCCCGCTGTGCCCCTTCGGGGGCAAACCCAGTTTTCAACACTCAGCCTGCAAAGGTGGTTCGTGTTTCACTCGCCAGTGAAGAGTTCGACTCAAGGCTCGTACGCTCTAACCAGCGTCAGGTTCAAACACTATGGTCCTTCGTAAGAAGGGATTCAGGGTATCACTACGGTCATGGGCTAGTGCGGCTTTTCGGCTGTCCGACTTTGTGAGAATTTCTAACAAGTGAAAACTACACATCGGTGCCCTGACTTTTGGTAATGGTTGAAAGCGTGAATTAGCGATCAGCAAGTCTTCAGCGAATATCTAAATCGGCTTGTAACACGAAAAGCTCGATATTTTTCTCGGGTGATGCTTTTTGCACTGAGGTGTACGATCTAACATTGCGATATATGAGACAGATACTGCGCCATTTCCTTTCCCGCAAAAACCAATTATTATTATTATTATTATTATTATTATTATTATTATTATTATTATTATTATTATTATTATTATTATTGTTATTATTATTATTATTAATTTAAACCTACCGACCTAATAAGATGGGCCAATTCTTTGCGACACTGCTGGTTTATTAGCATAATAAGGCCTAAATGGTAAATGATGTTGCCTGAAAACTAGAAATTCACTTTAAATTTTCCTCACAAACCAACGCGAATGCTGAAGATGAACTAGTACTGTACGAGACCTCCGCTTTGCACACGTTTCTGACAGGAGCAGAGTCATAGAAATCACGAAACATAACCTTGAGTAAGGCTAATAACTCGGTTGAGAACATAATCAACTTCCCAGAATCATTAATTTCCGCTTATCTTTGGAGGTCTTCATTAAAGTAAATTTGGAAGGTCGGTTACAAGCTGACAATTGTTTATAGGTTCCTGCACGCTCAGGAAACTGGCGATAATGTGAAACTGAGGGCAAGCTGGTAACTTTATTAATTTTAAAGTGAACTGCAACTTTGTCATGCCACTAACGTGCTAGGGCCACTAGACTTAATTTAATTTTTAGAACTTCCCATGCATTACATTGCAGATACAGCGAGTTCAAGCTCGGATGATCACCTCGGCAGCACAGACTTTTAAACACCCAAGAAAAAATGTGTATATGCCTGTTTGGTAACAGAAACAGTTGAGGTAGTGGCTGGCAACAATAAAAACGTTCTAAGCAGTGGCACTGATCGCTTTTCAAGATACCAATATTGAAATGAGAGAAAAAAAGTAATGTTTTAGTTCCAAAAAGAGGATCCACCGGAATTTCTTAATCATTTAACATTTTAACCTCTGTGCTTCATTATAAATGACTTTTCGTAAAAGTTGTATTCGGCACATTGCTAACATTCTGTGATGTAAATTCGTGCCCCGAGATAGTTGTTACTGCGGTCGCTGGCACCGCCATCTACAAACTGCTCTAGTCTCATTGTGGCAAGTTCTTTTTCAGGGGGTGTACTGCAAAGAGAAGTCTCTTTTTTTTTTTTTGTCGCAGACCCAAAAAAGTATTTGAGGTTTTACATGTTCTCACAGCACCACAGATAAATAAAAAGGCCTATTTGGAAGACTGATTATAACGTTCAATGTTCTGAGCTCCTGGGAACAATCAGACACCGGTATTAACTTGGTATGGGAGATGAAAGCGCGCCGCTTTTTCTTTTCAGGTCATTACCTTCATTTACATACAGAACTTTCCTTCCCATCTTAACCACAGAAGGTAAATTTGAAAAGAAATTGCAACTTGAACAGATATGTATTTTGTGCCATGAAATTATTCTGTTTCTTCGCTTGCGAAGCCTTCCCAATACTTCCTTCCCCTATATCAACACATGCCGACTGTGAGGCGTAATTCATATTAAACTTATTTTCTAGGCTGACACAACAACATGGACTCTCTAGAAAGCAACAGAGTGGCTAAAGAAACGACCGAAAATAAGTAGACTATGATAATTACTCTTATCGGAGCCGGAATTCTAAGTTATGCAACCACTGCACTTGCGTACACATGTAGTATCTGCAAGACGTTGCATTTAAAGCGGTTTATCTTATAGCCAAAGCAAATGGTGCTTTCTCGCCACCGGTACAAAGCACGCCCGTCACAAATTTCAGAACATGCGCTCTTCCCTTCGAGCGCAGCCTCTCTCGTACGTTGAAGGGGTGTGCACCCTCTCACAAATCCCTCTCTTCATGTAATCAATTCCGAGACCATCCGGTTACTCGCAGAAGCTTCCGGAAGAGCTATATAGCAATGGCTGAGTACTTTCCGGAAAAAGTTTTTTAATGGCACGACAGCTTATTTTAAAAAGTGCTGCCTACATCTGCATTCTCTCTTTATTTTGGGGTCATCGCTATATTTTTATTGGATTATCAATTTACCCTCTTTTCTGTTCACGTGTCTAGATTGAGTGCGCGGACGGTTACGTTAGCGTTTCTACTCCTCAGGATTTGTCATTAATTTCGGGAACAACATGGAGCAAAACAGAAAAAGAAACGCGAAAGAATAAGGGACGAACACTGTTCCACCACCTCGTCTGTCAATCAACACTCCCGCTATTTATCCCGTTTTAGCAATATAAACAGAATCATATTTCCGCAGCCCTAATCTACGTTTTCGCTTGAATAGGACGGCAATATGACAGTTATTCTCTACATCCAGGCGCATCGTAGCCAGTCCCGAGTTTCTGCACTTTTCTATACTCTCTTTAATACCATCAATTTTCAGAGGAGTCGGTCCCGACTGCGGTCATCATTTTTCAGCGTGAGTACGCGTGTCCTTGTCGCGGATTCCTTTTTCCTTCTTTTGCTTTTTTTCATCTATTTCAAGGCACTCATCGGGCGACGGAGGCAGTTGAATGAGCTAGCTCCCCAATCTTCGCGGGCCCCAATCTTTGTTCTATTTGAATGCGTGGTTAGGCTCTCTTGAAGGCGATCAAACGAAAAAAAAAACAGGAGCAAAACAGCGCAGTTACTTCTCTGGTTATCGCTGTGGGTCTCTCACGTAGTTCTTTTGCCAGTTCGGTCAAGAGTGCTGGGCGGTTCGATTAACTGCTTTATGGGACCGCGCGAAGGTGCTATGAACGGCTTGAAGTGGACCCAACGGTGCAGTTTCATTCAATGGGTCTCTACGCTTCCCTGCAAATTGTGAAGCTGGGCAACTTTTAAACCCCTCGTAATGCCAACAAGCGCAGTGTATTTCTTTGTTCCAGCGATCCCGATCGTTTGCTATAGCAACAAAAAGAGGCAGGAAAATTGCGTGCAGTTCTCAGACTTTATACTATCTCAAGCCACAATGGCTTTTGGTTCGTGCAACTACTAGAAATTTCTCACTTTAAGATATACGAGATGATGTATATAATAAACTAAGTACTTTGATTCATGCCCATGCAAATGCTTCGTTTGCCTGCACGTCATTCTTGTTCGATTTCATTCGTTCGGGGACCTAAATACTTGGAATGCGCAGCGGATTTTAAAGCGCCGCCACATTGTGCGCTCAGGATGACGATTCCATCACTCCTGACACATATTTCATTGACCCAATGATGTGGTTTGCCTGCAAGAGTGCACTTTTCCTGGGACAGTGCTGTCACTTCATACGCAAGTTAATTTCTTTATTTAACAGTTATCACTGATTTTTAAGGGACACTACAAGATTGTCGCTTCGCATTGCTCTGTGGTAGCCGTCTTAGGGACAGATTTAGTGTTTTTCACTCTTTTGTTTTTTTGAACGCGGTAGCGTTGAGCCGCTCGTATCACAGAATACCCGGCATCGCAGTCGGCGTCATTGACCGTGAGCGAAAAATTCACAAAAAAATCCGCAGAGAAGCAACCTAGATCGCGTGACCTTGCGGCGTTATCAGAGCCTGCCCACCGGATTGTGAGCTGACTGCCCAACGAGCCAGGTCGCATTTAAATTAATTATTGGTCGCTAGGGAAGTGCAATCTGGGTCGCACAAGGCCCACCGATGGCAGCACCTGCGATGAGTGGCTTATCGGTTAACCGCGGCGCCACTGCGCCAGGAGAGGTATGAGGACTCCCAGGGATCTATTGACTCTAGAGACGGAAAAATTTTATTTTTATTTTATTTGTAATACCCTCAGGGCCCGGTTCGGGCGCTACAGAGGGGAGTGGAATCCATAAAATCACAGGGATAAGAAAAATACACAGACATGCATAGCACGGTATCAAATTGAAAAATAACAAACAGTGCAAAAATGACTGATTTTAGGAGTGCCAAAATATACAACGGCAAGAAAAAACATTAAGCAGTGAAAAAAAAAACGATTAACTCGGAACAGCAAAATGACCTGTTAGAGCCTTTTTGAACAAGTTGATATCTTTAAGAGGCACTAGTGCCACGGGAAGGTGGTTCCACTCATTAATTAGTGCAGGAGGAATGAATTGTGAAAGACCATTTTGTTGCGTGCAAAAGATCCAATTTTATGACGATGGTCTACGCGACATGCTCTATAAGCCGGCCGCTGAAGCAACTGACCATGCAGTGTATTGGGATAGCATATTTTATGCAGCAGACGGAGTCGAACTATCTGACGTTATTGTGGCAGCGACTGCATGTGCAACGTGTTTTTAATTTTGGTTGTGCTGGCAGTACGATGAAAATTGCTGAGTATTTAACAAACAGACCGATTCTAACAGCCTCGATTGTGATTATCAGAAAATCAAGGCCGGGGTCGCAAACAGAGGACGCATACTCAACCTTGGAACGGATAAGTGTTTTATGAAGTTGCAGATTAAGTTGTAATCACGCATATGCAGAAATTAATACATTACGCTATCGTTTCATACCCTTAAGGTGGAGTTTAAATGACCGCTCCTATATTCTACCAGTAGGTGTCGAAGTGACGTGGCCCTCCTTACGCTTCATTTTTTCAAATTTCGAGGGAACTCATACCTTCAATGCTCAGAAATTAGCAACACGCTTGTGGTGAAATACTGTGGCTTAAGACCAGCTTTGGAAAACGAGTGCTATGGCACGAGATATTTTAATAGGGTCAAACACGAATTTCTTAAGCATTTTTATCTCAGACATGGAGAGCACCAGGCACCTGGTCTGGAGCTCAGCTAGATCATTCTGTTCATTAAATTCAGCAGCTCGAAAAACGCATCTCCTAGTCGCTTCATGAGAACTGCACCAATTCTTCAACCTAATATAGCAGGCTACGTTTCAAGTGCAAATACACTTTTTGTGAATGAGGTAGGACATTGTCATAAACCGAATTTCACAAACATAAGTTTTTGCTGTGCCCAGTATTCCTGAGTGATTTATTCAGTAGTTATTACACTTCCTATTAAGTGCACGTTTTACATTTATGATTAGCTCAATGCTTCTCTTTACGCAGTGTTAACGGCGCGCGTTACAAAAATTGCGATAACTGCAATTTTTTAAGCAGTAAATAGTGCGAATGAACATGTGGTGTCTGGGCGCAGGCACGTTGGTTTCGCATTCGTCGAGGAACAAGAAAGGTTTATAATATTTGTCTATTTTTTTTATTTGCTCCTGCTGGCATCAGCCGCGTCGTTCAGATTGTGATCGCCAAGTTGTTTCGACAGCCGAATGGAAAACTTCTCCAGAGCTAATGATGAAAGTGTGTTAGACTACTTCAGCTTACGCCTTGACATGTTTCGAGGAACTAATGTTGATGAACTCTGGAATAAATTTAAAGAAATATGTATGTGCTGCATTGATAACTACATTCCTAATAGAACAAAGAAAACATGTAAAAAAACTCCTTGGATCACGCGAGAAATAATACATTTGAAAAGAAAAATCAAACGTCTGAAGCGTGGGGGTGCCTGTCGAAATATAGTTAAAATACTTCAGGCTAACTTCACAAGCGCTTTGCGCCAGGCTAAACAAAATTACTTTCAGTATAGCCTGCCAAATTTTCTTCGTGTCTCACCACATAAGTTCTGGAAATTTTTATCGAAAAAGAAAAAAACAATTACGCGCATTTCATGTCAAGGTGTCCAGCTTGCTGATAAATCGCAAATCTCTGAGGCATTCAATAAGTATTTTCAGAGTGTGTTTTCCCATCATTGTTTATTTGTTCAACCCAGTACCATGTCTCCCAACATGACCCCCGACATTGTTTCTTCATCTGGCGTATTCTCCATGCTACTCAACCTCAAAACTAAAGCGTCCGCTGGACCTGACGGGATACCAAATATTTTTTTGCGCCGTTATGCAGAAGCCATCACAGAGTTCCTGGTTGTTATTTTCCGCAAATCATTTGAAACAGGAAACATTCCTTCCGACTGGAGGAAAGCGCGGATTGTGCCCGTGCTGAAAAAGGGTGATCCTGCCTTGATTGCTAATTATCGTCTGATATCAATAACTTCCACATGTTTCAAACTTGCTGAGCATATCATAGCTAACTACATAACTACATTTCTAAACGATAATAAGGTACTTACCCCCATCAGCACGGGTTTCGAAAAGGCTTTTCCACTGTAACTCAGCTAACTTCTGTCATTCATACTTTTGCAAGTGTACTAAATAGCGCTGGTCAAATGGATGTTATTTTTTTAGATTTCAGCAAAGCCTTTGATGTTATTTCTCATGCCAAACTAATTTACAAACTTGAACTTATTGGTCTTCCTAATTTCATAATTCGTTGGATTTCCTCATACCTTTCTCACCGAACACAATTTGTTTGTATAGATGATTGCTATTCAAACCACCTGCCGGTCACTTCAGGCGTCCCACAGGGAAGCGTCCTCGGACCTCTCCTCTTTTTGATATATATCAATGACATTACTAACGTTATAACTACCCCTGTTCAAATTAGATTATTTGCAGATGACTGCGTTTTATTTCACCAAATTACTTGCCAAGATGATCAAGTTTTACTAAACTCCAATCTTCAGAACATACATACATGGTGTAATAAATGGGACATGAAGCTAAATTTAGAGAAAACAGTATACATGACGATAACTAACAAAAAGGCTTCCTTCTCATTTCCTTACAATATTTCATCTCACCTTCTGACCGAAGTCAGCGAGTACAAGTATCTAGGAGTTACAATAACGAAAAACCTTAGCTGGAATAAACATGTATCAAACGTATGCTCCTCAGCCTTTCGTAAACTCTGCTTTCTTAGACATAAACTAAAACTTGCCCCACCTGAACGTAAAAAATTAACCTACTTTTCAATAATAAGGCCATCACTAGAATATGCGTGCACCGTCTGGGTTCCCTACATTAAACGTAACATCGAGGTCCTTGAAATGATTCAACGCAAAGCCGTCCGTTTTATTTTTTCAAAGTATCGTGTAACTGACTCACCAACGACCCTCATGCAAACTCACGGTATTGAAACATTACAGCTGCGCCGGAAAATTCAAAGACTGAAACTACTTTTCTTACTAAAAAACCATAAACTGTCTATGAATGCAGACCCTTTCCTTAAACCTAACACTACGCGCCAAACACGAAATCATCATACACAATCATTAACCCCTTACAGTGCTAGGATTGACGCCTTTAAATACTCATTTTTTCCACGCACCATTGAGGAGTGGAACAGGTGTTCGCCAGATCTCTTAACCAGAGCTGATTCTTTTGACTCAATGTTTTCTTCACAGCATTTAATTTGAGAGCCGTTTCTGTGTTCACTTTTTGTATTTTGCATCTGAGCCTTGTATTTATTGCTGTATTTTGTGTTACAACTTGTATTTAACATTTTTTCAATTTTGCTAAACCTGTTCTTTTTTGCATATATTATGTACTCGCCCCTCCTGGTTGGGCCTACTGTAGGCCTGCAGTATGTTCTAAATAAAAATAAATAAAGCTTTTGCCATGTGTTCTGATCGCAAGGGATAAACTTTGGTCCATTCAGTGGAGGGAAACTTTCCCACCACGGTCTTTCCACCAGTCACATCACTCTTTCTTCCTCGTTCCGCGGAAGAACGGGCCACAATAATGCAATCACTCTTACGCTGTCTGTCGACACTCCACCTATCGTGATCGTATCACATACACACACGGGCCAAAGAGAGAAGGCTTCTGACAACGAAACAAGACGAAGACATCCGGCGCATTCTGTTTAGACGTGGGCGTCCGCCGATGCTTTCTACGGATTGAATTGAGTTGGGTGGCAGCCGTGAGACGGCGCGATTTAAGTAGATGGAACTCATCTGTCCGTACGAAAGTCAGTAGCAGTGACCACGGGTAAGTGGAACTGAGGGATGTGGCGGGGACTTGCACAGCTCGGTAAATAACACGGGCCCTGAGTGGTCCTTTCAGTAAAGCGGAAGAAAATCAGCTGCAGCTTTGGCATCAACTGCAGATGATAAAGCGGCTTTTATTTTAAGAAACTTTTTAACCCTTTTCTTTTATCAACCACCAGCATAAAGTAGAAGGTAAGAGCAAGGCGGATTTAAAGTGGTGGCGAAGGCTGGGCCGAAAAGTGGTTTAGCGCGACTGCAGCACAACCAGAGGATGGGGGGCAAAACACTCATATAAAGAAATGATAAAGCTACAAAATTGGAATGTAATCTGCCAATAGAAAAGAAAAAATATATTAGCACCTTGTTTTATGAAAGAGGTAAGTCATTTTATTAAAACCTGGCAAATTTTGTATTTTTGCAACACTCTTGACCTGCCCCCTATTCATAAGTGTGCGGTGCATTACAGCGCGTCTTTGCAGGCCTTGTTTCGATACCCGGCTAACCCGGCCACGCCAGTGTCTGGAAGTGTTGCTGCCTTTCTATGCTGCCCCTCCTTTACCAGTCGCTTTCATTGCGTTCCCAATTGCACATTAACAAGGCCATAACTAGCAGGAACTCGAACACACAAGGCGAGCACATTTGACTGGCAAAGGTTGGGGCGCGCTGAAAGGCAGCAACCTTCGAGAGGTACGGGCTCGAAAACGCGGATTCTACAGAAAGACCGCTTTATAATTCGCGCCAAAGCATATGTATGCGTGACGTCATTCTACGTCACGTTTGCGTAGTTTGCCCCCCAAAATCCAGGGGGCGCTGGAGTGCCCACGAGCCGCCATTTTTTGGACCAATGGGCGTCTATGGAGCCTTCGCTACCAGTGTACATCTACCTTGGTAAGAGCACGTTGTGTCATGCCGGCCTGTCTTCCTTTCATTTGAAAAAATAAAAAATAAATACGGTCACACAAAAGGCTTAACGTGGCTTATTCAAGTGAAAAGAGAGACAGATCGCTGTAATCTTGCATCCCTTAAATCGCCTCTAAGGCACGTCGGGCTATCTTTCCAGCGCGCTGTCGTCCACAGTGACTCTGCAGTACCGACACGAGGTGCTGCCACACAGGACGCCCAACGAAGGCTTCGTTCAAATCCCACTTGCGCAACATGTCTACGGTGTCACCGTGTAGACGATGCTGTCCACGTCCACTTCAACGTTCATCATCAGTCCGCGAATGCAATGATGGCCGCCACATTGCACTAGTTTACGCAATAGCATAAAAGCCAGATTATGGGGAGATAGAGCTTTCCTTCACGGTGTTCCGCGGTTACAAGTGCATAGGTTTCGGCTGTGATTGAACTTTTCCGAAGGCTGTTGATGCGACTGAGCACCTTCTATGTTGTTGTTGTTTTCCTCTGTTGAAATGGCGCATACGTATTTCCATGGCACTGCGAGCGCTGCGGACTTTGTCTCTTTTTTTGCCAAGAGCGGAGGCCGTGCGGTGAAAAACTGTTAATGCCAGTTTAGCCAATGGTTGAGAGCCGATGTTGGTGGTTGTGTTTTGAGCCAAGATCACGTGGGTAGGCCATGTGGTCCTCAGGCGCCAGTGGCCTCACGCGAGGATAGCCAACCACACCTCTCGGCAGCAGCGATCGGCTCTCTTTTGTCACGACGTAGATTATGACATTCGGGCTGCTTTCAGACGAGCTCCGACCTTAGAAGATTCTGTGCAACAGATTTTCGCAGTAAAACTTTTCCTCTTTGTTTTCCTGCCCGATATGCTGTGCATGTTATTCCTTCGGGCCTTATCCTTACAATTCTTAAGTATATTTAAAAAGAGGGCATAAAATCAACAGCTCAATAGCTAGAAAGAATTCAAGAGCGTGCTTGAGAGAGAACCACTAAATATTTTTTCTTTTTCTTCAACGTTTTATGTGCTCTAGCACTCGCAAGGTCCCGATGTTTGGCTGTATTTATATTTGGTTCTTTTTTAAGCTTGATTATGCCACTCATGATATTCAGACGATTTTGACAAAATGAATGGAGTCTTATTCAATAGGGTTATTATTCGGTGGTCCGGTTCGAAGTTTTGCGGAAATATGTCTTGTCCGTAGCACTTAAAGCCAGTTTGCATGCATGCGCGCCACCAATTTCGTCAAATAAATTATTTCGTTCAATTATTTGCAAGAGACACAGATAGGCGTCTTGCCCAACGTGATTTCCAGGGGAAATATATTTCTTAGCTCGCCGTGAGGCTAACCCCTGGCCGTCGAAACAGAAATCAGGACTGTGCTTGTTTCAACTTACTTTTCTCGGCAAAAACAACACAAACCAGTCTTAGAGTCTGTCAAGAGAAGCTAATGGAAATATAAACCGCAGACATCCTGCAAAGATGACGTATTGGTAAATATACCGCGTATGAGAGGTTATTAGCATTGCTTCGGTAAATATTCAGGCCAGCTAATCGTGAATCAAGGTTTCTGGGAACATCGATATTTGATATTTCTCCTTTCTGTTTAAACTGCACTCACCGTGTTAGACAGATATTGCTAACTATGAATATTAATTTTATATTACTTTACTCTGTGCGGGACCGATTGCTGTTATTATCTGGAGTGCATCCAAGCACGTTGAATACAGAACTTCTGTGTATCACAGATATCAGCCCGATGCAGCAGCTTCAAAAACTACTGTTAACATAGAACACTTGGAATGGTTCTATCCGGTAACCCGTATAATTCCAACTCCCCAATCTCTTCGCGGTTTATGGGGCTACTCACAGGCAATCCCTAGGTCTAAAATCTGGCACCCTTGGTGGACCACAATAAGGTTCATTTGCTCATTGTCAAAGCTGGCTATATTGAGGTTTTCTTGTTAATGAAACCGCGGCTCCAGTTATTCATTCATCCGGACTGGTATTCGTAGTTTTCCAAAGATGTGGAGTGCCGTAAATGCCAATTTACCGCACAGATCAAAAGGAAACTCTCTGGCATATTTTTTCTACCTGGGCTTTCCCCACAGGCTACTACAAACGACATTGGAACGTAATACAAACTTGATGAAAAGTACAGCGTCCATACACAATTCAGGTCTTCCACAGGCAGGAGACGAGAGATGTGTTTCTATGGCAACTCAAAAGGAAATTTGTCGCTGGCAGTTCTGTGGCTGCTCTTCTCAATGTTCTCAAAGGCTAGCCAGGTCTGAAGCGAGAATCATGCTAGAATCTTAAAGCAGTTTTGAGCATCTGACATGAGGATTCAGTACGACGGCAGGTGGTAAATACATAATAAATATTCTATATGTTCAAGAGATTTGCACGCTGCGCACATTCGATTTTTCCTTTCTGAAATTTTTTGTAAACCTTCTTTAGATGACTCCGCACAAGTCATTCCAACGGATACAAGTGCGGTAAAGCCTCTAGAGAATATGTGGCAAGGCAAAATTTACAGCTGTACGGTTAAAACGGAGAAACGGGTATGCAGCCTGTCCACACCGCCCCGCGGGGCATGTTTTCCGCCACGAAAGGAAGGAATCAATTAATCAATAAGTCATTAAAGTCGTCACCGTGCTTTTATTTCTCTCGCATTAAATGAAGAGCTAACCTCATATGCGCAACTGCTATTTGCGCAATTTGCCCAGCAGGGAATTTAGCCTGAAGTATTCACAATTAAACGCTTTATTTATTCAAATAGTAGCATGCAACGGAGGTCACCGAGATAATCATTCTAATGTTGGGTATTCCATGACTTTCGTCCTTATGTCCGTCAGACATGGCGATCCGGGTACGCTATACCTCGTCGCCGCTTCTCAATGTATAGAGGAGTGTTGACAGCCGCTGATGTGGAAAAATGCCTTTTACTTGTTGAGAGACTCAAATTTGTCTATTCAGCAAGTTGGAATAGCATTTAAAGTTTTTATAGCGCAGGCGACGAAAAAGGACGATCGCACTGGACAGGATAATTGCTTGCTCTGGCGAATAACAGGCGATTATAAGAGGTAGCATTTTGCTTTGGACTCTTGAGTAAAGCAAACTAGTTTGTTTCCGCCGCCAGTCGTAGCGACTGTTGGCATCGCTCCGCTTTTCAGGCTCTAAAATGTGTGAAACTTGGTGATCTGTGGCTGTAAAGCAAAAAATATTTGCCCTTTAGGGCATCATTTGCGTCTTACCGGATATACAAAAGCCTGCCTGGACGACTACAAAAGGAAAGCTTTGAAATATCAGTTACAGGAGAAGAGGAATTATCAACTGCGGGTCGTGGGTATCAAAGCACTTCTGGTTATGGATCTGGGGCTCCTTCACTACGCCTGAAAAAGCGCTTTAATTAAGGTTACTATTGGTTCCCAATTTTATAGCAAGCACTCTATGTCAAAAAAAGAACTTAGCAATCTTGTTGATTTGTAGCTGGGTGGTTAAGTGGGTCCGTATGCTCTCCTTACGCCTCCTTCTTTGCGTAGGAGCAGTATGCTGAATTTTTGCAGACGGGGTAAGTCTTCGTAACATTAGTTTACGCCACCATAGCAAATAGAAATTTTTGTTGCGTTTTTCGGCTGCACACTCCATTCGGGAGCGCCGAAAACTATTTTTTTTCATTAGGGGCGTGCAGCTTTACTAATAATGATGATATGCACTGCAGATCATCATCAGATCAGCAGATGATTGTAACTACTGCCACCTGGCAACTGTAAATGAGATCTGATATTTCGGAAAGCTTTAGACTCAAAATAATATTTTGTTTTTGTCCTAAATGCAAGTTGTTGCGCACTGTTTAACACCTGAGATTTGTGTTGATTTTCCCTCTTTACATGGCCTGTTTGCCTGCAGCCATGAGCCTAACAGAAATAAGAGCTTTCCTTTGCAGGTGGGTAAGATCTTCTACTTCAACACTAAATTAAGGCATACTGGGATAAATGCCAGAGGTTAACGTTGTGACTATGGTCCAAGCTGACCACCTGACGGCAGCATGCAACCGCCTCTATTTCAGTACTTTCTATGAGCAACTTAAACTCTTTTTACTTTTCTATGGCCCTTCACGACTTTTTTTTTTTTTCCTTTACAGAACTTCTGTAGTGAAAAGGTTCCTACAGGGACCTAGGCAAAGATTATACAAATGTGTTTTTTTCATTCCCGCCTACGAAGATCAGTAACTTGAGGGGGAATGAACTGTTCATAGAGCTTTTTCTTGCCCTTGCACAAACATATCTGGAATGACACTGCTGGACTCACTGCTATCGCATAGGCAACAATAGGTGTTGAGAGGTGAAAAAGAAGGGGAGAGCGAAGCGCCTCATATATTTCATTTCATAAAGTATGACGATCAACAACAGACGATAAATATGGAAGCTATACTGAAATGTGTTTGTCAATGGTCAAAACTATTGCTGGTGCAATAATTGATGTTGTATTTTACCTCAACTCGGCTTCTTTGAATATTGTTTGGTAACCAAATATTTTGGCATTTTAAATAACGTTGCACGGTGCTTTTTTTATAGAGCTTAATGGGTTTCATGTGTCCTTCTTCGTGTTTTGTGCATAACCGCATTATATTAAGTACCCTTTTTTGGCTAAGAGAGCAGTACTTGCCACAGTTACATTGGTGCTGCATGTATCAAAATCACAAGGTCAACCCTGTCGTATGCACTCGTTCCGCCATATTATCAAGTTTACTAAAATAGTGATGAATGGTCACCTCCTCCTTAATTAGATACCACGCAGCTCAGTGTAATTTTATCCAGTTTCGCTTGTCAGTGCTATTGCATGCACTCAACAATTGGAGTAACATCTGATTCGCTCTCATGCCTCTCCCACCATATTTTTTGGCATTTTTTCCCTAAAAGCATTTAGTTTCTGTCTATTGTCGCGTCCAGAGACACAGCCCCATGTTTTTTTTCATTTTTATGCACTAAATGAACCAACGCACTGCGCTTCAAATTAAGCGCCTCGATGTAATTCCATTTGGCTTCTTCTTTCGTTTTGCATTCACTGGTACCTACAGCCATTGCCGTCTGTTGCAGTTTCTGTCGATGAACAAACACTGCTACATTAGGTCAAGCCACAAATGACGGAGATCTGTCTAGCAAGTATAGCCCACACTTCGCAGGCAAACACCGAAAGGAGAAAACAAAGCGCTGTCGATTCAGAAAAAAAGTGACCGCAATAAAAGAACAAGAATAGGATTCAGGCTCCACACACCATCTAGGGGTCCTCGCAGCAATGTCCGAAACCCATTATGGCGAGACCACGATGAATTCCGCCGTGTACCACTAGGAGGTGCCGTATAGGAGATTCCCGAGAGACGCAGAGCCAGTTCGTTCGTTCACGACGCGCTGAAGCACCTAGCCACATGTTTGGTAGATTTCTTGCTTCCTCTCCTCGGTTGGGAATGTTCGCTGCCCTGCTGATGCTTTCCTGCAGTCACTTTACTAGCGTAACACTTGCGATGGATCCACAGAAGTGGCGAAAATAAGACTAGCGACTCACTGAGAACCAATTTCGTCTCGAGGCCACACGGACACGTGGCGATGATCGCTAAACGGCACCGCTTCCGCCGTGCAAGGAGAGTTCCCCTCATCGGAGGTGGTTTGCGGACTCTTCTTCCGAGCATTACAGCTTCTCGGTTCGCACGTGTGTGTCTGTATGATTGCTGGGATGTGGCGGTTTGAGAGGGTAAAAGTTTAAATCTTCGAAGTCTGTGATTCAAAAGTTCTATCTTAATCCCTATCTTTTTTTTTTGTCAGTTAGTACAATTTCGAAACTTCACTTGGGTAAGTCTAGGCGCTCGCGACATGTGGAGGTTTGAAAAGAAGCAATTCCAGACGACTGCGAACTCAAACTGAAATCATTTTTTCAACTGGCGTCCTTAAAATCTGCGTCATTTATTTCATGTAAATTTTGATTTTGGTGCTGCTCCAAAAATCATTGATTTGCCTTGCGTAAATATACGGTACGTTTATCGGAATCTTTTTCATAACGCTCTTTTATAAAGCGTTAGATTGTTTTACCTCGTTCCACAATTTAGTTCCGTCACCGTCGTCGTCAAAGGTATGCGCAGTGCCATCCGATACCTGCATCAGTTGGCAGGTGGCAAACCACCAGAAAGAAGGAAAGCCTCTTCTCCTCTTTCATGTGAGAGGATGGAGATTGAAAATGGGAGAGGGAGACAGGCTGGCAGTTTATTGATAGCAAAGTGGGGAGAGGGAAACCCCTTCTCAACATTTAGGGAAGAACTTTTAGTGGAGCAAGCCCGCGCGCTGGCGGGCGAGGCTTCACTACACCACTTCTAGCACGGCGACCTGACGGCGCCAGTCACGCTCCCGCAAGATCCCGATAAGCAGAGACGATGCCGCCACCAATCTAGACGAAAGGAGCTGCTCTCCACGACCGCTGAATGTGATGACCCCTCGCCCCCGGTTTTCCATGAGGTGATCAGGTGCTCCTCTACCGGGCCAGATCTGGGTACAGTTACACTAATCACATCGTCGCACGCGGGCGCCGCCGTGGGCACGGAACAGCCCAACGCTCAGAACACGACAGCGACGCCGCTCCTGAATCATCACGGCCAGTCATGATGCTTCGTATGCAGACAGGAAGAGGCCCCGACGATTCGTTTCTTCGTTTGGTACCGCCCAGAACTGCAGAGTAGCCGTCGACAGCACCGTCCAACTTGGATATTGGTAATATGAAGGGTGGATGGGACCACGCGGGAGGCATAGAGACGCACTGAGGTTGTTGTGGCGCATCGTATAGCCGGCCACTATTAATCCCCCATTTTCTCACTCCGAACCCTGTACGGACTCACACAGTTCCTACAGTAAAGGTTCTCAACGCCGGGCATGAAGAGCTACAAATGCCCCCAGGTCCAGTGCCTGGCTTCTTTGTTTGCATCTCACACCTATTACACAAACATTTGCGTTAAACACTGGTAACACTCTTGCCATGTTTTTCTTTCATTGAATAAGATAAACAGAAATATCTCAACAACATTTATGCTTCTTTTTTTTTGGACACGCGAGGAAAGAGCTGGGCCGGCATAATTGTATGATTTCGTTTCAATTTCATTTCTTTCTCATTTATTTTTCGACGCAGTGCCAAAGTATGCTCTTCGACATGTGCTCAAGCCTAGTGGACTGAAAATTAAGACCTCTCAGAAAAGGAAGTTGACGAATAGCAAGCCAGACACATGCTCCTTGGGCGCACCTTATGGGCCCGAAGGGTGCTCGGAAAGTGCTCCGAACCATTCCGATCCGGTACAGGCACTTGGGTCCACACCCAAGTACCTGTACCGAGTACCGGTACCAAGTACCCCAAGTATCTGTACCTGTAAGGCTTCCCACAAACACACAGACAGTGGCATTTCGCCGAATGACGACTGCGCTGCAGTCGCAGCAAAAAGTAGAAGTATGACGCAATGCGGCACCTTGTGAAGGTGAACCTCTGCAGCAGCTGTCTTTCACCCCAGACATGGGTCAGGGAATTTCATTCTGTCGCTTATAAGTAATCCTTAGAAGGTTTCTGGCTAAATCGCTTAAGCACTTTTCCGCGATAGCGTGTACAGTTCGTTCGACCGAAAAGCCGTCGCCATGACCTAGGATTGACTGGAAAGCCTCAAAAACGTGACGGAAATATTTCCAGAAGTTTCGAATGAAAGAAAAACTTCGCCGACGTTTGGGTTCGAACCCAGGCCCTCAGCCGACCAGGCTGGCACGTAAGTTTTCTAAAGCATGGTGTTTATTACAATGATGCGATGTACATGAGCTATCCACAAACATTAAGCACACAGCGGCTAATCAACACTCCTAAGCAACGATGCATCAGAAAACTGTCAATTCAGAGCACATAGCCAATACATCAGCACGCTTAAGCAACGAAGCACGAGGAAAGAGTCAATGCAGATCACATACCTCAACTAGGGAAAAGCCAATGAACAGCACAACTTTATGAGTGAGTGCAACTCCGGTTCGAACTGGGTCTGGGCATACGATTCATTTAGGTGTACAGTCATTCTACTGAAGTGGTCTTCAGTAGAAACAACTGATTCACAATGTCGGTCCATCATGCGTTTTTTTTAGTCGAGGCTGTGTAATCTAATTAAAAATAACGATATCTAAGTGTTCGTCAACAAATGGCAGTGCCGTAAGATATCGTACAGAATGCAGCGTCAAATTCTCTTTCTTTCAATGTCCGTTGCATAATGTTGCAAAATAGTGTTACATACTTACATATGAAACAACGTTCAATCATTTCAGGAGCATCACAAAGGCGACAGTTAACCGTAGACATCAAAGTGGCTTTTTTCTCTAGCGATTTTTTAACCTGTATTGCCTGAGTGTCTACTTTAAAGAAAAACGGTTTCGTGGATGACGAGAGAGGCATTTCACGTACTCTCTTGAGCACGTAATCGCCCGGTAAACCAAAATAAAGAGAGCGATACAGTGGCAGAGGGAAGGGCATACAAATTAAGTCCTTGTACAACCGTTTCCTCCACCAAAAAAACGCAGACGATAAGGAACATGCAATAAAGGGTCCTTGGTTCAAGTGTGTTAGAGGGCCATCAAGTTAACGCATTGTGGTGTGCATATCAGTAAAGTGCGTTAGGGATCGGTAGTGATGTTATAGTAATTAAAAAATATAGAGGCGTAAGAAATTGCGCGGAATGAAATCAAGGTTTTATGGTGCTTATTTGTACTGAAATAAATGGTGTGCATGTGTATCAGTATGTAGCGGCGTAGTATATCGTACAGTGTAACCTAGACAGTGATTGCTGATTGCTAATCGATAACTTTGATTGGGGATTGCTAATCAAAAACGTGATCGATAATTGTGATTGTAATCGATTAACGTGATCGAAAATGCCATTGTGGATTGGTAATCAGTGAGAGATAAGAAATAGAATAAAAAGAGTAAAAAGAAGAAAAAGGCGCTATCGGAGTCTACATTTAAAGCAAAGCGTAAGAGTCCTCCCAATTTCTTTATTTTGATTTTTCTTGACTGCTACGAAAGCGCTTCAACGTGGGGTTTTCCTTCAAATAAATCTTAGCATTGCCTCAGAAATTCTGCTTTTTTGCATGCGCACACACGCAAGTATTCGTTTTCTTTTTCTGCTTCCGCTCTTTCTTCTCGCCATCTCCAGTACACTCCTTCCCCTTATGCCCTCAACATCTTGCACTCCTCGCGAAGGTGGCAAAGCCGCTGATCTGCTTAAATGCACCCGCCAGTAATTTCTCTCGCAAAATTCTAGCTCGAGCATTGGCACGTGAGGAGCATAGTAACAGCTTTTTCCGCATTTCCTCTTCTGCGAACCAAGGAAAGAGCCCAAAAAGTTCGCACTAACTCTTTCCAACACTTTGCTCATCAGTTCCTTAATCTGTTCGTGACTCGCATTTCGTTAACCGTATCTAGGCACCTGCCGGCATTCTGCTTGGCTGGAACGCCAAAGAAAAAGAAAAAAGGAAACGTGTGGGTGTCCAGACAGGCGTATGTGTTCCGAAGTTTTCAAAGGAAATGACATGTTCCCATTCCTTGCCGCGAGCGGTATAAGAGAGGAGGAGCTTCTTTTCAGTTTTATTATTCTTACACACGCTGCCGTGAAGAGAGGCGCAAAGAAAGACTCCAGCAACGCAGCTTCTGCGTGACAAAAATCATGCAGCCGTGAGGAAGTTGGAGGTTGTGTCAGCAATGCAGAAATCACGTATCAAAGCGCTTCTCATGTAGCATTAGTTAGTAGTTCCCTTTTGTCATGGCTGTTGTGACCGATTCACGACTCGAATACATGGGTAGCAATCGACAACAAATTGTGCGCGAAAAAGAAAATGTAAGAATATAAATATTCGTCATATCCGCACAAGCTCTTGTTGTCCATGGATGACGTCAGCAGTTTTTTTGCAAGTAATAGATGTCTAAAATCAGTACACATCCCCAACACACTTAACCATCGTACACACCACAACGCGTTCTCTTCGTGCCTCTCTAACACGATTGAACCAATGATTCTTCGTTTTGTCATGGTGCCGTGTTCGTTTGGGGCATTCTTCAACGCACTATCAAACATACATCGAGATTACGCCCTATACTATAAGATTTTTGCCTACAATGGAAGGTTCTAAGGCTTCATGTGATATTTTAGTGCTCTTGTGACAGTTTAGCCCGTCGAAGAGCCGCATGACAGATCGCCATGCAGAACTGCCACGTTCATCGAAATAGTTGTTCCAAGAGATGCGTGCTACACCGCAGGCGGGCGTCTGCAGCTTGCAGACGTTGATGAGTGGCGACACCACGGGTTCCCGAGCATCCGCAGGGACATTCCCGCAGTGGAATAATGGTGAAGAGTGCATCACCACGGACCCGAGCACCCGCGCCTCGCCGTGTCCGGGGAAATGGGGTTTCTGGTGGTTGAGCCGATGCCGAGTGTTTGGACCCTTATGGCCCCTCGGCGGAGGCAACACACCACTTTGGCCCCAGCTTCACGTAGGGGGCACCTCCGGCCTGACCCGACCGGGGGAAATTGGCAGTCGCATTTTCCTGTCCTCCCCTTATCTTTCACTTTCCTATTTACTTCTTACAACTCTCCTGTCCTGTCCTCCCTTCTCAATTATTCTCATATTCCATAGGCGGCTAGGGTTAACTTTGTGTGGCCAACTACCCTGAGTTGCCTCATATTTGGTTATAGTTAAGGTGTACAGCTGGCGTGGGCAGCGCTTGCTTGCAAGTTCCTGTCCCATCCCCTCGTTGGGCTCAATGGTAGGTGGCTGGCACCACGACCGAAAAACAAGTACATTATATGGCTCCCCCTTCTCCACAAGATGATCGCCCTCAGAAAAGTGCGTACCGATGTAACGGCTCATTTCATGAACAAAAAACCAGAAACATTCCCGATGTACCATGTGATACACAGTGAAGAAGCAGATCGGCCAGCCAGAAAAATATTCCCCTTCATAGTTTCCAAATCTCTTACTGAAACCTTGTGCATTGCTTACAAGGTAACAAAAATAGCCAGCGGTGACATACTCTTCCAGATCTGGGACCAAGCGCAGTATTCAAAACTCGCAAATGTAAAGAACTTAGAAGACATTGCTGTCTGTCAGTGCGCATCGATCACTAAACACAGTCAAAGGAGTCATTGCAGAATACCATTTCTTGAATCTCACAGGAGAAGAAATGTTGGAAAGTCTCAAAGAGCAAAACATCACTGAAATCCGCCGAATAAACATCTCTAAAGATAACGAGGAAATACCCACGAAGCACATAGTCCTGACTTTTGCCTCCAGCCAGCTCCCAGAATCTATTGAAGTAGGTTATCTGAAAGTAAATGTGCGACCCTTTATCCGAAATCCTCGACGCTGCTTCAGCTGTCAAAATTTCAGCCATGGCTCTCAGAATTGTCGCGGCCGCCAAACCTGTCCCAAATGTGCATTACATGATCACGAATCAGAGAACTGCAACGCTGCACTACAGTGCGCGAACTGTGAAGGGGACCACGCTGCGTACTCGAGGTCGTGTCCGACCTGTAAAAAAGAAAAGGGAGATAATAACCATAAAAACAGAAGAAAATATAACTTTCAAGGAAGCACTTCAGTGGAGGAGGAGGAGGAGGAAAGACAGAGAGGTTAATCAGAAGAGTAGCTGGTTTGCTACCCTGCACGAGGAGAAATGGGTGAGGGGAGAAAGAGATGAAGGAGAAAAGACAGTTGCAGGAAATTAGTCACTATGCAAAGTCACAGCTTTCAGTAAAGTCACAGCCTACCGTGCAGACCAGAAGTCTTCAAAAAGCGGAGCAATGCCTTGGAGGCCTTCACTGCCGACGACGGCCGCGGCCAGTGGTGTAGAATCTTCGTTTCCGTCAGTGGGCGCAGGTATAAATGCTCCAGTGCACGGCAGAGAGACTGTCGTTCGGCGCTGAAGGCAGGGCATTCACAAAGAATGTGGGCATATGCAGGGCTGTCAGCCATACCTATTAAGAAGGAGCACTGCTTGGTGAAAGCTACACCAAGCCACAGGCGACACAACAAAGTTGCTTCACGTCGTGGTAGGCCGGATGGAAACCGAAGCTTCAGTTCTGGGTCCAAGGTTTTTAAACGCGAATGCGAGAATTGGCCTGAATTCCACGCGGCAAGCGTGACGTCCCACGCCAGTGTTCGAAGCCCACCCGCTGCGTCGGCTCTCGAGATGGGGATCGACACACAATCACCTTCATGGTGAGCAGTTCGCGCTGCCTCGTCCGCGCGGTGGTTGCCTGCGATGCCGCTGTGTCCTGGCAGCCATTGGTAAACAATACCGTGCCCTTTGTTGATGGCTGTGCGGTGGAGCTCTCGGATCTCCGCGACAAGTTGTTCATGAGACCCATGACGAAGAGCAGATTGTAACGCTTGGAGGGCTGCCTTTGAATCAGTGAAAACATACCATTGCTGGGGTGTTTCTTCCCTGAGATGCTCAATGGCGACACGAATAGCTGTATGTTCTGCACAAGTCGATGAAGTCCGGTGTGATGTTTTCACTATCTTAACTGTGGTCCTTGCGGGGATGACTACGAAGCCCGAGGAACTGGAAGGGGTAACTGAGACATCGGTGTATACGTGCAGTCGATTTCTGTGTTTCTCATGCAAATATTCTAGAGTTGTGTCTTAGTGCTGTCGACGATAAATCAACCTTCTTTTTGATGCCCGGCATGGAAAGAAGCACACGAAATTGGTGCAGACTCCAAAATGGTGAAGACGGTCAAGAGGATGGTGTAAATTGGGTTGGTAGGAAGTCGCGATGGGCATCATTAATATTCGCAAACGATGTATTCGGCCGGTTAGCAGGAATACTGGCAAGATGATGTGCGGGAGTCCGAGAGAGGTGACGAATATGCCCTCATAAGGTTTCGATTATGACTTAGGCAGTCACTGGATTCTCCGTAGCGATGAGCACTGCTGCGGCTGTAGACGCGCATTTTGGCAGTCCTAGGCACGTCCAGAGAGCTTGAGTCTTGACACTTTACTGACACCGTATGTTCGTTTTCCTCAGGTTTCCTGGTGCAGGGATACTGTACCGAATAAATCCCATGAATAATGCGGTGTACAGCTGGAGCATCGACTGCACTGATGCTCCCCACGATTTCCCTCCGAGAAAGGAGAGAACGTGAACGATCGATGTCAGTCGCCTTTCCATCTACGAGACATGTGGGCTCCATGTTAGATTACGATCGATGATTACTCCAAGGAAGCGATGGCTTCTTTCGTAGGGAATTGTTGACCCATTTATGCGTACGGTGTAATGGGACATGCTCTTGTGTGTAAAGGCAACAACGGAACATTTTTCAGTAGAAATATCCAGGCCTTGCAGACGAAGGTAGGCCGCAAGAAGGCTTGCCACCTTTTGAAGCTTTGCAACGAAGTTGTGGTCGCGTAACTTCTGATGCCCAGATACAAATGTCGTCTCCATAGACTGAGACTCTCGCTGACTGTGGTAGTACATAGACAAGGCTGACAAGCGCAAGATTGAAAAGCGTTGGGCTAAGTACTCCACCCTGTGGGACCCCACGGGAAGTGTAATGTGAACATGTTGGTCCGTCCTCAGTCTGCATAAATAGTGATCTGTTGGATAGATAACTGCGTATCTAGCAGAACACGCGACGACCAAGTTCTGCAGCTTCCAGAGAGTCCAAAATGGCTTGAGGAGGTACGTTATACGCCCCTTTAACATCCAGAAATAACGCCTTGGTCCAGCGCTTCAGATGCTTCTGATGTTGAGCTGATGACACCAGGTCAATCACGCTATCAATAGACGAACGTCCCCGCCGAAACCCGGACATTACATTTGGGTATATTTGATAGCGCTCCAGATACCAGTCAGTTCGCGTAAGTACCATCCTTTCCATTAGTTTGCCCACGCAACTAGCCAATGCGATTGGATGGTGCGATGATAGGTCAAGCGGCGATTTTCCAGGTTTAAGGAATGGAACCAGACGACTTGATTTCCACGCGTCTGGAACTGTACCCGCACACTATGATGAGTTGAAGTGGTCTAAAAGAACACGTCGAGCCTCCTGTCCAAGGTTTGCAAGTGCAGAGTATGTTACTCCATCGGGCCCCGGCGATGAAGACCGTCTGCAACCGGCCATGGAGGCGTTAGCCCGTCAGCTATTCAAAGAGACACCACGCACATTCCTCTTCACTTCAAGAACAAATTTCGCCGCTGTGGTCCGACAGGGCGCTCCACCACACCGGCCTTCGGCACCTCCCCAGGCCACACACAGTGAGCCTGATGCAGGCCCATCCGCGCCCCGAGCAGACGCAGCGCCGGCTGCCCTGCCAGCTCTAAAACAGGGAGCGCTAGCTCAAGGGTCGGCATCCCGCAGGACATCCCCTCGCCGGGGGAGGCCTGAAACTAACACACCAGCGGCTTCTCCGTGGTCCTCAAGCACCTCTGGTGAGGTTATGGACGTTACTCCCAGTCCGCCCGTGTTGCAGCGGCGGAACAGCTCTGTTGAGCGCAAAAAAGACAGAGCCCTGATTTCTGGCCAAAAATTGAAGTAAACCTCTTCGATTTCCACTCAATACATTCAAACATGACTTTTTTAATAAAGTGGAACTGTAGAGGCCTAATGAGTAATTACAGTGACATAACAGATATCGCAGCGTCAGTGTTGCCTGTAGCTTTATGCCTTCAAGAAAGGAATCTCGGTCCACAACATGTAAATATCCTGAGACATTATAAAACATTCCGACGCGATCGTGAGCAGGCAAATAGACTTTAGGAAGGCGTCGTAATTGCCATCCAAAGCGGCGTCTCTGCTCAAGAAATCAAACTCAAAACAAAACTTGAGGCAGTTTCAGTCAAAATCGTCAGCTACAAAACATTAATATTCTCTTCCGTATATCTTCCCACAGTTTTAGCACTAAGTGTTCATGGTCTACAAGATCTGATCGATGAAATTCCAAAGCCATATCTGGTAGTTCGGGATTTTAACGCCCACTCCTTTTTTTGGTGAAGCCAGCGCTGTGACTCTAGGGGCCAAACAATTGTAGATTTTAACCTCACAAATAATGTGTCTTTTAAACACAAAAAGGCCACATATTTCTCTCTAGCCTCGGAGAAAATGAGTTGCCTAGATTTATCTTTTATTTCACCTTGTGATTCTAACGATTTTAAATGGGATGTCATTGAGAACCCATACGGCAGTGATCACTTCCCTGTACTAATCAGTTTAACATCTTCTATGGAAATAAGCCCAACAAAACCGCGATGTTGCAAACTTCATTTACAGACTGGCAACTTTTTATAGCAGAAGCCACATTAAAAAAAATAGTTAGAAAATGTGAGTACTGATCTGATAAATGAAATGTTTACAACCTGTATCATAACTGCCGCACACTTAGTGTGGGGCAGTTATGATACAGACGACTCGTCAGTCGTCTGGAGTGGTTAGACAGAACCACAAGGTGGGGTGTACACAAGATTGCAAGGAAGCAAAAAACCAACAAAGCAAAGCGTGGGGTAAATTTCGCAGCTACCCTAAGCATGAGAACCTCGTACAGTTTAAAAAGCCGAGAGCAAAAGCTCGGTAGGTCCACTGCAGTGCCGAGAAACCCTCATGGCAAAGTTATACTTCATCTATAAGCTGTCAAACGACATAAAAGAAATGTGAGAGCAGGTTTGGAAATTAAATGGCAACTTCTCATCGTTCACGATCTCTTTTCGACAACACCTGGCACACAAACAAGCATAAGGGAACAGGCAGATATTTTGGGGAACCTTTTGCTGCAGTTTATATTTCATCTCACAATACGCAGTCATTCCTGAAATAAAAAACTATTGCCGAAAAAAAAGACTTCCAACAAGTGGAGGTGCAAACCAACAATACAAAAATTTAATCACTTTCCAAGAAATCAATACTGTACTGTCTGCCGGCAAAATAGGTGCTCCAGGACCCGACCAGATACACTACCAAATGCTTGCCCATCTCTCCGACCCTGCAATAGAGGCACTCTTGAATATCTTTAAAAAATATTCATAGAAGGAAAAATACCTTAGGAGTGGAAGAAAGCCGTCTATAGTGCCATTACTGAAACCCAGAAAACCATCAACTTCCCCTTGTAGCTATAGGCCGATAGCCCTCACAAGATCTCTCGAGAAACCTTTTGAAAGTGTCCTTAATATAAAACTAACATTTGTACTTGAATCCCGCGAACTTCTTGATGTCCATCAATGCGGTTATAAAAACGCATGCTCAACAACAGACCATTTAGTTCTCTAAAACACAATAAGAGAAGCTTTTATACACAAACGGCACTGCCTTGCCGTTTTCTTCGATATAGAGAAAGCGTATGATACAACCTGGAGGTTTGGGATCATCCGCGGCGTAGGGGACCTAGGTATCCGCGGCAGGATGTTGAACTGCCTGAATGACTTCCCTTCCGACCGCTCATTTCAAGTAGGCCTAGGAACAACCCTGTCCAGGAGCTTCGGCCAAGATAACGGGGTTCCTCAGGGGTGTATCTTAAGCACGACATTGTTTGTTATAGAAATGAATTCTATAAGTAAAATAATCCCATATTCCGTCCTGTATTCAGTGTACGTTGATGATATTCAAATAGCCTGCACATCCTCAAACGCAGCAACATGCAAGAGACAAATACAGTTGACAATGTATAAACTAGTGACATGGGCAGATCAGAATGGTTTCCAGTTTTCCACAAAGAAAACAGTGGCCATTCTTTTTTCGCTGAAACGAGGCATACAAGTCGACCCATTCATACACCTGAACGGAACACAGACACCCGCAAAAAATTAGCAGAAATTTCTAAGGATAAGCTTTGACAAAAATCACACTTTCCTGCCTCATATAAACACACTGAAAAAGAAAGCTTCCGGATCTTTTAATGTGCTCAGAGTACTGTCACGTAAACGTTGGGGTGCTAACAGGAAATGCCTTTAAGAAATTTATCACTCCGCGGTACGGTCTACCTTAGATTACATATTTATAGTTTACCGGTCAGCGAGACCTTCGTACCTGCAACGACTAGATCCAATACATAATTTGGGTTTGCGTCTTTCCTCTGGTGCTTAAAGGGCGTCGCCCATGAATAGTCTTTATGTAGAAATCAACGAACCGTCACTTACAGATAAAAGAACCATACTCACATGCTCACACTTTTTAAAAATCCGTTCGCAGCCCAAACTTGCTGGGCAGAATCGACCGCCTGCCGGGCTGCCCTTGCTCGATGCGCGTGTGTATATCCAGGAATTTTGATGTGCGGGCAAAGTGAGAGTAGGATGGTTCTGTGACTGTGTTTGACGGGTTGCGAGTTGTGACCTGGTTAAGTTTGGTTTGAAGCCTGTCAGGGTGGGTGTACTTCCATGCAATAAGAAGAAATAGACCCCTTGTGGCGTATGCGATGCGCGCCCGCCTGGCACTCAGAGGGCCTGGTTTCCAACCGCCATGCCGGCGAATGTCTTTTTTTCGAACGATTATTTTTGTGTGGGAACGCTCTGCTGACAGGTCCTGCACACGCCGCTGATGAGACTAGAAATATTTTCACATTAAAAAAGGCACTTATTGGTCCCTAACCACATTCATGGCATACCTCTTTTAACTCTGCTACTGTATAGTGAAAATAGTTTATTCCAGATATCGCATTCGTAATTTCTTTATTCCGCAGTCTGTAAGAAACAGTTGGAACCTCTCCGCAGAACAGTCGAGTTCCGTAAAGGCTTCCTGCTTTTAATTTTTGTTGCGCCAGAACAACATATAGATGAGAAGTTCCTTCCGGTCTGGCCGCCGCATTGGAGGTTTATTCAAATCAATTGTTATGCTCATGTTATGGTTAGGGAAAAATATATTGTTTCCTGCTTCGCCAGCATGGTGCACTCAAAGGTTGCGACAAGAAAATTATCAAAGCTGACTGTCAATCTCGCCATCGAGGATCGATTTAAACACGAAATGCATTGCAGGAAGGGCGTAGTGCTTTACTGGGCGTCTCATAGATGGCGGTAGCTGCACAAATCTTGAAAAGCCTCCGCCATAAGCCGCTGTTCTAAGCGCTGCTGAGCGTCCTCGGCATCCTTCGCCGCTATGGTTTATAGTGACCTGCGTGGCCAGAGCCCTCTACGTGCTGAAGAAGAGGACATGGCTTGAGCACTCACTACATGGAAAGTGTACACCTTCGCCTTTGCCGGGCAACGCGTACTGGCCCCATCTTCCCTTCTTCGCACATAGTCCTGTCCCCACACCTTTGCCCTACCCGACGTGACTGGGAGGCGGTCCTGCAAGACGCCCGTGTTTGACGCTCTCCACTACGACTCTTCTTTCTCTCTTCCTTCATTCCTCCCTGCATCCTTCCCTTCCCGACGCGGTTGAGAGATCCACCGATAATTGAACAGTTACCGCGTGTTGCTTGTATCAAGGCTTATCTTTTGCGACGCCGCACGAAGGAATTAAGGATGCTGAAGACGACAGCATCCAACGCACAGTGCGACAGGCTACCATTTAATTACATTTCGCGCTAGCCTGCGGTGATGGCCTAGTGGTGCAAAGCATATCGCCTAACGAAACAGCTCTGTTTACAATGGCGGTCATTCCAAACTCGTTTGCAGACTTTTTTTCCGCACGCTTACATAAGAACAGAAATGTTCGAACGTTTTCGGATAAGTTTGTCTTCATGTTTGGTCGCAAATTCGACCTCAGGTTCGAATTCATGTTCGACCTCCGGTTCACCTCAGAGTCCTGATGATGTTGGCCTGAAATTCTCGACAGTGGGATGACAAAGCATTTTATGTATAAAAACTTTTAAAGTCGTGCAACAAACTACACATCTTGTATATCATGGCCTCCGCTACTTCATGATATCCGAAATCATAGCTCATTGCAGTCTGAACACAAGGCAGAACGTTACAACTGTAGCAAACCATAACGGCCACGCCTGATGCCGCATAGGCAGATCGTTGACCAAGCGCCGATGAAGACGAGGCGCCGGTGAAAGACGAAGCTTCTTCACGCTGCGCGAGATCGGTTGTTTTTGGACTGACCGTCCGCGTTGCCCGCCGTCCTGCTTGCCATTTTGTGTCGCCCGTCGTGAACTCTTTCCCCTAACCTATTTGTGCGCAAACCCCCTTTCATAACTTATAAAATCAAGATCAAAATTCTTGGATAAAAACATTAAATATTAAAATATTTCATGGTATTCTAATGAAGACATTGAAAGAAATGGCCCATTCTTCCGATACGTTCCAAAATCTTTCTTTCGAAGTGTTTTCATCGCTCGCATCGAATAATTAAAACCGCAACCAATGGGGCACGTTTTCCACGACAGCCAAAACGTTGTTATGCATAAATTGTAAGCCTGCCAAAAGGACATCTGCAGATATATTGATCATTATACTCAAATGTTACAATATATGAAAAATTGTGTTTATAAACTCTTTCCTGTTAAAAATGCCCTTATCCAAAATTGCCGGGCGTGAATGCTTCTGGCGTCGAATACGCCTGCAGTTAATGGAGAAACAGTGCTCGTCTTTCTAACTGAAAACAGCAAAGAATTACCTTGCATTATCGAATTTAATTGTTTCTAGTGGGTCCACAAGTGGCTGATGCTCTTCGAGCCAGCTGTTCCGTCTTAATTAGAAACAAAGAGATGAAGACTATGAGGTATTAGCAACCAACAATAGGGGCCTTGGAGTGCTTTGTTTGACTTGTCATACCCCGCAATAGTGACCGCAGCGCACAATAGCTGCACTAGTAGGAGAGGAGTGAAAATTAGCAAATCTAAAGTGACAAAAAAATACAAAAGGGCAACAATATTTTAGTACAAAAGCCTCCACAACAGAGCGAATTTAAAAAATGGCTGCGGTTTACCTCTGGCGAAACCTAAGTGACGCGATAGGCACACCTGGCCGAGTGGAACTCGCTCAGTCGAATTGCAAAATCAGTGTTTCGTCTCTTCGTTTCGCTGGGCGTTCCTTCTTCTTCTTCGTCCCACTTGACACGGCGCATGCGCACAGCTGTGGCAGCTCGGTTTCGCCGGCAGGAGCAGCTGCTCTGCACCACGTGACCAAACACGTAGCTGGTCACGTCACCAACCGCGTGACCAGGGGGGGGGGGGGGTGGCACGGTGGCCACGCGGCAGGCTCGAAAAGGTGGCGTAGTGTATGTGGCGTAGTGTAGCTATCGCTACGAACACAAGAAACATTCTTGTACCCCTTGGCCACCCAACACGAATTCCTTGTTTAAGTTCGAATTATTGAGCCTGTTACTTGTTGCCTTGTCTCTCTATACCATAGAGTGCTTTATGCAGACGTCGTTGTATGCGTCACACAAGAGGAATACAAAAAGACTGGTTATAGCAAGAGAAAAGAAACAGGAGGAAGATAACCGAGAAAGCAGTTGTTGCGACCTGTGTCACTCTATTCGTTGGATTCTTGCCTCTTCAGCTGAAGCACGCAACCGGTAGTGAGCCCCTTAGCGCGAGCAAGTGTGTAATGATAATATGTAGTCATTCATAATCACATGATAAATAAGCGCTCCCGTATTTTTTCTGGCACTTTTGTGATGATCCAGGCGACTGCCACTTTCAGGTCTCCGAACATCAATGAAGCAATCTCAGCGATGTGGATTTTGCACGTCACCTCCGAAGCACGTCAGCTCCGAAGAGCGATTAAATTAGAGGTTCCTTGAATTCAGCAATACGCAGCTATAACCTAGCACAACGCAGTTTAGAGGCTTTTATGGAGGTTAGAAGAATTTATTTAGCGCGGTCCTTTGTAAACGGACTGTTCTCAAGCATTATCATGGTGGCAAAAGGCACACGTGTATCAAGAATCACTTTCCGTCATGTTTTTTTTTTACCTTACCTTCCTGAAATTGACAGAATCCATTTCAAGGACGATGTTCAAGCTCAAGCCTGAACGAGGCGACTGCTTTATTTTGCTTGCTGTACATTCGAACGTTCTTTAACGTCGTGCAGTTTTAGCAGTGCGGTTCGAGATTCTCAGAGGAATAACGGGTAACCAGAAAGTTGCAATGAATACATGCATGCGGGCTGATACGACTGCGCTAACATTGCTCATGCAATGTAATTTTTTTATGTTTAACTGGGAGCTGAACAATGGTGCACCCCTGGAACAAAATAAAAATGAGTGGCTGTGGCGTTACCGGTACCTAAATTTGCCTTTCGTACGCAGCTAAGCAAAAACACCGTTCCAGAACAAAGCGAAATGCGAAATAAACGCAACCTAATTTGAATTAAGGTGGTTCTCAACACCGTCTTTCTGTGTGAACATCTCTCTCTCTCTATTTTTCTGTCTTTCTCTGTTACTTTCAGGAAATGTAATCCAAACGAGGCTGGGACTGCTGTGTGTTTAAAGTGCTATTATTAGTGCTTGGGTAATTTTTTCTTTTAGTAAGCGTTTTCGTGAGTCGTTTTCCTGCATTCCAATTGCGTGTTCTAATTACTGTTTGTCAAGAATGCCTTGGCTAGTTCTACATGGACAAAAGTAAAGACTTTCTGAGTCACTGATTGGGTGCATTACAGAACAAGGCTTGTCAATCAAAATTTATTCGACAGAGCCCGCTCGGGAGACGTGCCGATTTTTGCATCGCGGAAAGTAATCGACCAGAGTACTCGCGGATTGTTGATTCTGCGCGTCGACGACATCGATTCCTGTGTACCTATCACAAAAACATGGCGCGATCAAAAGTGAAAACGTGTATTTTGCACCCACCAACTAAGTTCATAACTTTACTTTTCATACCACTGTGGCAAGGGCTACTGCTACTCTTCGTATAAGCGGAATGTCATGTAATGGTACGGGTGCTTAACTTTACATAATACTGGCCGCACTGCAGGGAAAAGAAGCTCTATGCGAGTCTGATCGAATTCTGCGTAGCTTTCCGCACAGTAGTCAACGGTGCGATCATAGGTTTTCATGGTAGCGGACGCAAAAAAAAAAAATCGACGTCCGATTAAGTACTTGCTCAATGTGGTTCTTCCACAAGGTGACCATTCTTCTTTCGACACAAAGAAAGGCATGTAAAAACAGATATCAGATTTTTAAATTCAATGCGTATGACCCACAGGACGAGGAGTCGCAACATGTTCAGCAAGAGCCTGTAACTGGATCGTAATGCATGAAATGCATTACAATCAGCAATCTCAATTTCATTTGGCCCTTTCCTGCCTGTCCTTTCTCTACATGTTGGCATTTTCTTTACGCCTCTGTGTTCGTCCGTGGCAGGACACGTCTTCATAACGCCAGGGAGTGTTCACCTGGAAAACAATGAAAGACCGCATCTTCACAGACGCATCCCCTATACACAGTGCCTAGATAGGTCCACCGTTTATTCCTAATTTCCGGGAGCCTGAAAAAAGATAAAAGTTGAAGGTGCCGTAGACAAAGCAGCGAAAGAGGAAGGAGATAGGAAACAGGGAAGGAAAGGGAAAAAATAAAACTGGAAAAACCAGTTTACTTCCACCGATGGTCCCATGGGAATAGCGCATTATTACAGTAGGCGAGGAACCGTGCCGCATTAAGGTATACCTTACTGCCTCCTATTCAGTACTACCGTGCTGCCACCGAACAACACACCTGAACTTCAGATAGATTACCCCAATGCATATGAAGTGAGATTATCTATGTGTCGTAGAAAAAGCGCACAAAATTCTGGCCCGTAGCATGCGGTCCAGCTGTTCTCGGTCAATACACAATTATATATTGCCAGGAATAAAGACCGTCGTGCAGTAGAACCGTACGAACAAGTCTGCAGGTGTGTCGCTACAGAACTGTTTCTTCTTGGGCAGGACTTGGAATCAGGAAGTGATGCGATGAGAGTCGATAGTAAGTAATTTTGAGGAAGCTCCGGCGGTATAGACTTCGATCTGCGTGGTAGTTACGCGCGTCATTAGTCCTCAGCCTCGATCAATTCAGGGCCCATAATGCTTTGAGGTTGGACACCCGCAATGAAACTATGCGTGGCTCTTGTGTGCACCGTGAAAGCTACCTCATTGATTGCTGAATAAACCAGCAGGCATGGCTTGCCGTTAGCGAGGTACTGAGCCGCGCAGACTTTCACCATATTTTTGGCGAGAGACAAAACAAGACTCGGTAATGCTTGGTTACCACAGAGACCCATTAACCGATTTACGTTTGGGGGCTCTCGTCTCCAGAGACTCGGACATGGCATGTTACCCGGTCATCAAGCGTCTATACTTCATGTCTCGCGCTACTAGCTTCCTAGTAGCTTCCTAGAAGCTAACGAGTAGCTTCTTATCCTGATTGTCTTTGCCTTTTGGAGCATGGCATATATTTTTATTCATGCTTTATTTCTCTACTTTTCCTACATTGCAGCACTTCCGGCCGTGTTTCGAACATCCGAAGCATGTGCGCTTACCCTGTCCAATTGAGCGGCCACCGTCCAGTTAGGCGCGGAAGGGGGTGAGGGGCAAAGCCCTAACACACACATGCAGCATAATATTAAAACAGCGCTAAGCAACTAGGACGAAGAACGAGGGGAACACATACAAAGGTTCAGCGTCTTTGTGTGTGTTCAGCGCTTTTGTGTGTGTTCCCTTCGTTCTTCGTCCTTGTTGCTTAGCGCTGTTTTAATATTATGGAGCATTTTCAACTCGCCCAATCTGCCGTTCTTCTACACACATGCAGGTTTCAGCGTAGACTTAATGCGCCTCTAAGTGCGCCAAAATTCTGGTTGGATACCTAATGGTGTGAAATGTAATGTTTAGCCGTCATTACTGCGTTTGATATTCAGCTTGCCCTGCTGCCTCACTATTCATGAGACTGCATACCTTTCCGAAAGGTGTGTTTACGAGAACAATTCTCTCCAGCAGCAACAAATTCTAAGCCGAGGATTAGGCTTTTTTCAATGTCGTCATTCGTCGCTGCACGTTTGTGATCGTTTTTTTTTTTTTTTGCGAAGGCTCTGACTTACTCTTCGTTCTTTGAATAATCACTGGAGAAATATTGCCTCTAGTTTAACTAGATAGAATTCATCTGGAATTCATTAGATGTTGCACAAGGTTTTCAAGCACAGTACACTGCCCTTGTTTTAGGCTCGACAGACCGCAATAATTTCTGTGGATATCCTGGTTGGCTGCCCAAAAACAAGTGGCAACCTTTTTACGTAGCTAAGCCGAGTAGACATCCGAAAGCATCTGTTTAACCTGGTTGGCTCATGGTTGTGCTTTGCTGAATCGTCGGCACGTTTGGCGACGATATTAGACTCCGGTTAAGTTCTGATCGAGGTTAAGGTGATTTTATTTGCTCGCGCTTCGAGTGAAAATTGATGTAGTTGACGATGTGCAGTGCCCAGCGCATGTGACGAAGGCAACAACAACAACAACAGCAAGAGTGTGTCGCAGTTTAACACGAGGTGTAATCAGCTGCGGCGATACCACAGTGCTCTCGTCCAGTGGCCAGCGAAGCTGTTCTTTTCACGCCGCCGCGGGTTGTAAACACAGTCGCGGCAATATTCTGTTTTAGTCAGCATGGGCTCTTGCTATTCAAAATTTTTCCAAGGTCACCTTTAAGGTCAACCTTCACACAAACTCGGTGAGCCGGTAAGATAGCGTGAAGTAGTGCTTTCGAAATAAAATGCGAGCATCTCAGTCACCTCAAGAGTGCACGGAAGAGGCGACATTTCATTTTGCAGTTAACCTTAATTTAGAAGCATAATTCTGTTCGCATCTGTGTTACTTATGTCAACGTCCGCCGATATGGCTCAATGGAAGCTGTGTCAGGCCCATAAGCCGGAGGGTACATCGTTGTTTCCAAGCAGATATCTTTTTTCGAGCTCTGCTCGGAACTTCACACGGATGATATCAGAATGAAGCCTTCCACACTTCTATGACTGAAAAGCTAAATATCGAAAACTGCGATTTTACACACTGACCAATGAACACTGAACCCAGTTATTATTTATGATATCGCGGCACCAAGAGAGGCTGATAAAAAATTTCCACTTGTCCGCAGCGACTTTACGAAACCATAACTTTTTAACAGCAATAAAACTTGTCTGAAAAGATGTGGTGAATTGTTGCAGTTGACTTGTGGTTTGCTCAAGGTCTCTAATAAGCATCGTGCGGACTCCGTTAAGAGTTCTGAACAGAATAATCTTCCTGGAAGCTTGGATCGTTCACCCCAAACATACCTATGTTGAGCCAGTGGCGCCGCGTCTCAGCATATCTATACTAGACGAATACTCAAGTACTAACACCAAATAACGTATGCGAACATATATCGCGTCTGTTCGTATTCATGCTCAACGCTACGAAGCCCATTTGATTTTTTGTTTTGTTTTCAGGCATACAGACACGATGTGCTTCGTTGTAGCATAAGACAAGCTGAGTACAGCTCAGGCAGGCAATACATCAAACGAAGGTTGGATAAGTAAGCTTTGTTTCTGAACGATTCTCGGGGAAGTTAAAGCATTCATTATTTCTCAGTTCACTATTGAATTCATTTGTTTCTTTTTCAGGCGATCGCAATTTATATTCCTTTGAGCTTTTGCTTCTGTTAGCCAGGCCTCTAACAATAATTTGAGTTCGAATAGAAAAATTCAATTTTGTATTCTACGAAGTCGGCATGGTACGGACACGAACCAGATTCTGGCATGCGCACATTCAAGTTCCCTAGAACATAGTCTTGTTGAGCGTAACAAAAAAATTAAATACTATCAAAACCCGCTGCTCGCGTCGCAGCAAGCCCCTGCTTAGGACTCCTGCAACGAAGCATGGGCTCTCGTGCAAGATCTTGAGTTTAGACGGAAATGCGTCAAGGCCCACTGATCGCACTGTGCCAAGCAGGCAAATGAATAGCGAGCATCAATACAAGCAACGAATGCCACTGTCTTTTGTTGCCTGCATTAGTCGATCAAAATGGACTCTCATTGAGTTTTATATTGCATCCGCGTACGGTCCGCGTTTAACGGGGACATTGTCTGCATGGTGAAGTGTAGATTACCAGGGGCTTGTGGGAAACTTTCGATTTCCCTTAATAGCCGGTTTCAGCAAGCCATGCTGGCTTGCGTGCCACCCAAGACACCTGTTTTATTTTGTCGAGAGGTCTGGTCAGTATCGTGTCAGGTGAAATGAACGGTTGAGCTAACTGGAATCTCTGGGCAGGATGCTGACTCAGAAACAGACGCCGTCCAAAAGGACCGAGCACCGGCAATTTCTTACATCTTCTATTTTTACGACAGGCTGCCTAATAGTGTTGCTTGTTGCTGTCATTTATGCTTAGATTGCTTTGTTTTCCCGACTATATATATATATATATATATATATATATATATATATATATATATATATATATATATATATATATATATATATATATATATATATATATATATATATATATATATATATTCTGGCGTAGGATGGCGCTTTCACTTTTTCTGGCTCTTACGGGTTCACCACCAGTGTACGAGTTTTTTCGGCACGTATGGTGCTAGCTTAGAGCAGCGTATAAAGGTAAGGCATAAAGCGAACTTTATTTTGATGTATATGAAGCACATCTTTAGAAAGAAGTAACGGCGGTCGAGTCGCATTAACAGTTTGTCATTAATCTGTTCGTATGTCCAAGATTGATCTTGAGGAGCTCATACTTTGCTGTCTTTCTCGATATTTACACTAAGAGTAATCATCTACATGTGCACATGGTTTAACTAGTCTGCCCACAACCCGCGACAACTGCACTGAGATTCGCAAGAAGCTTCCACGAATGAGGATATATTCACGGAAGCTTTATTTTGCAGTGGCTATTTTCTTAATTCAACCTTATTCCTTCTCATCACTTGTGTCCGTCGCTTTTATTACAAAGCCGCCAAATGCCATGTCTTCTTAGTTATCAGCGCTGTGTTATTGTAATCGTAAGTGGCGCTCAGTGGTAGTGAAGAAAGGAAGGAAATGATATCAAAGTGCAATTTCAAATCTGTAATGTCGCCAGTATTGAAGTGAACGAAAACAGGATGAACCCCCTGCGCCCTTCCGCTATATGCGCGAAATTCTCGACTTACGAAATAAAAAAAAAGATTGAGCCTCGATCACTTATTTTTCTTTAACAGCTGTGTGACTGCCCGTACGAAAGTGCTTTGTGTCTAAGCTGAGGTGTCAAATGAGTTAGCGTGATGATAAAATGACGCGATCGCAACTGTCACTGTCTTCTTTCACCTACAATCATGTGAAAGACGAGGGGGTGATGTTTACGGAGAGCAGGCATGGACAGGCGAGTCTTCAGGCGTGGTGTTGCGTACTAACAGCGCTGCTCAGTGCACTATGAATGTGTACACAGACCCATTGACGAACCTCTTGCTCTCGATATCGAAGAAGCCTACATATTTAATATCATCAGTTGTCTACGTGGCCATTCTTTACCGAGAGGTGCGAAATTGAGCAATAAAAGGAAGAATAGTGTCGGCCCTCAACCTCGACCAGCCAGAGTCAGGCGCACTAAGGCTGCGAGGCTTCGTTAGAGATATGGTGCCCATTACCGGTTCCTTGTGAACTTCATTTATTCCGCAAAACTGTCTTGAATTATTTTGCACTTCCGGGTATACACTGATTAAATACTCAACGTGATAATGCGCTCAACAATGATGAGTGGCGCAAGTTGCCTGAAAATTACTGACTTCCTTGAAGACCCGCTCTTATCGATGTCGCACGGAATAAATCAAAACATTACTTTTGTTATTTTATTTATTTATACTGTTGGCCCGTGGCGGTTCCTTTTTTCTACATAGTTACACCACTGCACGCCACAAACACGTGCGAAAATGAACAATAGTAGAGATTTGCGCACATTGCACACATTACACAATATATACCAGTACTTAAGGCATCATGAAAATTGACTATAATAGAGGCAGAGTATTGGAAAGAAAAAGATGCGCAAAATAAGTGTGTGAATTTCTAAAGAATGGTTCTAACAGAAGTCACAGGAGCATGAATATAATATGATCAGTTGTGTGCTAAAAACTGCCATCCACAGCAAGGTAATTCTGTACAGCCTTTTCAGATTTGCTTGTCGAATCCATTTTTAAAATCTCTGATGGCAATAAGTTCCATGCTTCAATAGTGTCTGGAAAAAACGAATATTTAAATACGTCTGTTCTTGCAGTTATGGGCATGATTTCATTGGGATGACTGTGTCTGACTGAACATGATGGCCTCCTTTTAATATGACGTTCGGTGCTTAGATTGAAGTTTTTTCTCTACATTGAGTGGAGAAAGTTTAAACTAGCAACCATTCGTCGTTTGTATAGTTTCGTTAAGTTTAGTTAATATAACCGTGACGGAATCCGTAGTACTGTATTTGGAAAGAATAAATCTTGCTGCTCACTTTCGGAATCTTTAAATTTGATTGATTTGGTACTTTTTATAAGGACCCCATACAACGCTACCGTATTCTAACATGGGACATACTAAGGTTAGGTAGGCTGTCATTTTATTATTTGAGCGACTAGTTCTTAATCTCTCTCTTAAAAACCAAACCTTTCTTTCGGCTGAGCTTCACAGATTATGAATGTGGGTTTTCCGGTTTAGGTCTTGTGATGTGGTGACGCCTAGGTAACTAAACTGACTAGTTTGCGATATAACTTTGTCACGGAGTTATTATCATAAGCTTAAACGATTTTATTTTCCTCGTTACCTTCGTAGACATTTTTTTTCGCTGTTTATTTACATCTTCCGCTTTTCGCACAATTCACTGATGGTAATCAAGGTTGTTTCAGTACTAGCGGATCTCAAGGACGGGAAATCTTAGAGTATATAAGGCAGTTGTCAGCGAATAAACACCCTATAACATTTTTGTAGAGCCCATCAGTTTGTCATGAGCAACATAAAAACAGGACAGGGCTCAGCACGAATCCCTGCGGAACACCTGAAGTGGCAGGTAGTATTTCTGATAGTTTAACGCTGTGTTCGACAAAATGCTTTCTGTTTCTGAGATATACTTTAATCAATCTCACAGTATTGATGAGTATCCCATGAATTAAGTAATTTTGTTAAGAGTTGTCACTGGCAGATGCTGTAAAAGACATTTGACAGGTCTAAAGATATGATGTTTATTTGGCGTCTTTCTTATATTGCCTTTGTGCAGTCATCCATTGTTTCAACGAGATGTGTAACTGTAAATAACCGCCTTTTAAAACTATGTGATTCGGATTCAAGATATTGGAGCATTCAGAATGAACAAACAAACGTTTTGACAGAATATGCTCCAAGATTTTGCAACATCTGCAGGTGATCGATATTTGTCTGTAGTTTTCGACTCCATTTTTGTCACCGGATTTATGAAACGACACCATTCATGCAATCAATTAATCATACGGCAAACTTTGGTCTTCTCGAGATGCTTTAAATAACATTTTTACAACCATTCTACGTAGCGTCTAAAACATTTTTTTGGAAAACCATCTGGCCCAACTGATTTTTTCGGATCTATGTGCAGTACAAGTGTAATAATGAACAAATAATTCGCATGCCAGAAGGTGACAACTGTTTCGTATATTCAGATCTTCAGGTAATAGCTCTGGTGGAACAAGCACGCAGTGAAAAAAGTTCTTGTACTTGCCAGCAGTCTCTAGATGATTAGTAATAACGTTCCCAGAGTCGACACGTGGGCTGTGTTTTCCTCTAGAATAGCAGAAGGCGCCAAAATTACTGCGAGGAGCACTTCATCAACCAAGCTAAACTCTTTGAATAATATTTTTCTTTAGCCGCCTCCAATTTCTTGCTTAACATATGCCAACGGTGCGAGACTTCAGCTTGGTTTCGTTCCTTTTTATTTACTTTGCGTTGTAGCTGTCGCTTCAATTGATTAATTTCTCGGTTTACCCAGAGATTTTGTTTCTTGGCAGCTTTTTAGCGTTTTGCGACAAATATTTTCACACAGCATTGTACAGTAGTTGTTAACTGATTCCACAGCGAGTTTACGTCTGACGCCCCATCAGAACTGTACAACTTTTTTTGGACAACGTGTCCGTAATACGCTTTCTTGAATTTATTACTTTCTCTTTTTTTCTTTCCTCTTTTTTGCTGTAGTAAGTAGTAAGTGTTTTTATTAAAATAATAATAAAAAGGAAGCAAAAGATTTTTGCTAGCCCCGGCATCTGCCCTCCATACTGAAGCACCTGAGCTGGGGCAACGGAAATAAAGGATAGCAGGCAGAATGGAGAAATGAAATGAAAGAGGTGAAGGGACAGGAAGAGAGGATAGGGGGATTAGTAGTATATACAAACTATTTACACAATAAGAACTGTGTGCGGGTTGTGCGCGTGATTATTTCATGAAGGAGCAATAAAAACACACGCGCACAGCCCTATGTTGACTACAACTGGAGTGGGGCGTCCAGTTGTTAATCGTCCAAGGTAGAACTCGCGGAGCGTTTGGTGACTGCGTGCAACTACATGGCGGAGAACAGACGGGACGTCAAGCCCATCTGTTCGAGGAATGCACAGAAGCTCGCCAAGGTTCGCTCACGAGTGCGCGCACTGCCCTGCGGCCACAATAGCGTCTTGGTGGAGTCTGGTAGTATGCCCTGCGCCCTATAGGCCGCGAGCATATCGCGACGAGCATCGGCGAACGCGGCACAGTGAAGGAGCAGGTGTTCTAGTGTTTCCACTGCACCGCATCCGTCTCACACATCACTCGTCGCAAGTCTGTGACGCTTCCGTCGTTCCCCGTGCCACACACAGCCGATGCGCGCACGGAGGATCATTACACGTTACAACCGTGTAGTGCGCGAAAGCCGGTGCTGCTGTCGATGCTCTCACCTCCTGCGATGCGTAGGTCGGGGTACTGCTTTCGGAGATGCTCCTGGATGACCCCACGCATGTCCTCCAGCGCAAGGGGCATATCGCTGGCAGGTAGTTGATGTGCGGCGGTCGCGAGGTCGTCAGCTTCTTCGTTGCCGGCGATGCCGCAGTGACCGGGCACCCACTGTGCACGCACGGCGCATCCTCTCTGCGCGAGGCGCTCGATGCGCGAGCGAATTTCCCGCACTAGTGGGGTACCACGGCCGTTACATTGCAGGCGGCTGAGGGCGGCGCGGGAGTCGCACAGCAGAGCACTCCTGGGCGGCGGAGGGCCGAGGGTGAGCAGCAGTTCCAGCCCGAGCCGGATCCCCATCAACTCCGCCGTGGTGGAGGAGCCCAGGAAGGTTGCGTGTTGCTGGCTGTGCCGTCGCAGGGCTGGGATGGAAGCCGCCACTTCAAGGGAGCAGCTGTCGCGGGCCACTGAGCCGTCGGTGTACAGGAGGAGGTTGTCCTGGAGCTCCTGGTGTATGACGGCTCTGGCCAGCTGCTGCACAGCGCAGAGGGGTATGCTCCGCTTTCTCGCGATGCCGACGATCTCTCGCTGTACCTCGAAGGTAGCAGGTCTCCGTGTGTTTCCTGTCCGTTTTTCTGTGTAAAATCAACGGTTGCTGCTTATAGTTGCTGCGCTTTCTCCTTTTTCTCTACTGTATCGCCCGCTGATTGGTCTTCAAAAGACTGCAGTTAGTTTTAAGTAAAGTTAAAAAGAATATGTACCGCTTAACGCATTCTTACTGAGCCTAGATTACCTTAGCTCATTATCTCGGTAAGTGTGCTTGCAACACCACGCCTTATGTTTTTTTTCTTTCTTACGAATCGCCACCACCAAGATGTCAGTGAATTGTTTTTCGTTCATTTTAACGCGAAAGCGTTAAGGTGCTCGTATCACAGAAAAGCCGGTGTCGTCGGCGTCGGCCGTGAGCGAAAAATCTCTCCTCCTCCCCGTGAGCTAAAAATCTCTCGTCCTCCCTGTGAGCGAAAAATCCCTCATCCTCCTCCTCGCAATGTACGCCACTGCCCTAACAGGTAGAGCGCGACGGCAGCGCAGGGAAAAGAAGGGACTCCTATCACATATTAAGGTGGACAACCCAGACCGCGCCGCAACGGAAGGAAAACGAAATGAATATTGGTTTTAAGGAAAGGAAGTGAGGCCTGTCTCACATATCTCGGTCGACACCCGAACTTTGCCGTAAGGAAAGGGAAATGAAGTAATAATAATAATAATAATTGGTTTTTGGTGAAAGAAATGGCGCAGTATTTCTCTCATATATCGGCGGACACCTGAAGCGCGCCGTAAGGGAAGGAATAAAGGAAGGAGTGAAAGGAGAAAAGAAGAAAGAGGTGCCGTAGTGGAAGGCTCCGGAATAATTTCGACCACCTGGGGATCTTTAACGTGCACTGACATCGCACAGGACACGGCCGCCTTAACCTTTTGCCTCCATAAACACACAGCCGCAGCGTTCGGGTTCGAACCCGGGAACTCCGGATCAGTAGCGCCCTGACCACTGAGCCACCGCGGCGGGATGCAAATAAAATGAAAATTGATTTTAAGGAAAGGAAGCGACGCGTCTGACATATCTCTTGTTCGGGCCTAGTGGGGCCGTGCGGGCACGCAGCAATCACGCAGTGGGCGGCGAACAACGCAGCGCACATCCAAAGCGTGTTCACCACGAAGCTTGCGGCTTGCTGCCCGTTCGTTCGGCGTGGAGGCTATGCTGGCGTTCGTGGCATCGGGTTTGTCGAGAACGATGTGCCGACGAACTACGGCCGCAACTTGAGTCCCGCGCGTTTCGGCAAGGCGCCTGGCAGAGCTTCTACGTGGTTTGCTTTCACCGTACATAACAGAGCGATTTGTCTAACGCGCAAGGCGTCGCGCCGAACGGGCGATGGTGTTCAGTGGACTCCCTGGCAGTGCTGCAACACACTGTCGCGTCCTCAAATTTCTTTTTCTTTTGCACGAAATACGCCCGCTTCTTTTTACGTGGATCTAATTTAATTAAGTCACGTGCATTTCGTGCTCAACTAAGCGGATTTATAACTAAATTAGCACGCCCTCAGCTCCATCGTTCCTTCACATTTCTGGAATTTTAGAGGTTACAAACGTGTTTAAGAATGTTCAGCCTTCATGTGTCTCGTTAAGTTTTTTCGAGGTTATAAATTGCTTGTTTTTCTTCAATATTTTCTTCTTGTCAACACAGCGTTGAAAGTGGGAAAAAGGCATGTTTTAGGCGGAGACACAAATCGATAAATGCTTGTACTCTGTTCAGGAATCATCAACATTCACCAGAGCTCTCACATAATGCGGGATAAACGGTCATATTTTTTGTGTTTTTCAGGTAAGCTATACATTCTAAGCTGCGAAAGGTTAATTATTGCGAAAATAACGATGAGTGATCGGTGAAAAAGATTACCAGCGAGTAAACGAAGTTCATTGCACCTCGAATGACGTTTGTGCAACTATCGCCGATATTTCTTCGACACACGCAGCGCGGCTGTGAGACCATTCTGCACCATTGTTGTCGCGAATGATTGAGAGTGCTACCCACTTATTTTACACTGATAGGTACGGAATGTTTAGATAACATGAAGCAAGGTTGGAAAATTTGGTGGCTGCTGGCGCGACAAGCTGAATTACTATTCATGAAGGTCTGTAAAGGTAGATAGCAGTATTTATTACTGCCTGATTGAATAATTATTTATTAAGCACTGCCCCCTCGATAAGCGTTCGATAAGACAATACAAGGAAGAGATCGTTGGACAAAGCGGTATGTGAAAACAAATACTAAAACGCAGGACGCCGCAGTAATTGAAAGAGCAATTTGTGTCTAAACGTTCTCGCTGTATTTACCTATATATAGTTCTATTTGTGTAGCACTGGTGACGTGCGAGATTCCGGGCGATCGGCCGCGCCCCGGTAAAGAGTTGTTTCTTAAATGAAAACAAAAGGCGACGACGAGAAACCTTCGCTTTCTAAAAACGACCTACAATTTTTTCTTATCATGAGGAATAATCCCCTGATGTTGCCTTCCCGCGTGCTTTTCATTTTAATTACATGAGTACAGGTGAAGAGCGACCCGATTTTTGGCCGATCACCCAGTGTGGGTATGTGCCATCTTTCGATAGGCGAACAACAACAACAATAAAACAGACAAAATGCGTTGTTATGGACACATACATTTCTTTGCCTTGACGAAAACAAGATGATCATCATGCATAGTCGTATAAGTGGAACTTATCTAGCCCAGCAACAAACTTTATTACGCAGCGTAACATGCGTCGTAAACCCACTGCAGCTTGACACGCCTGTTTAATTTACATTTCGCTTTCACTAAACCTAAGCGCCTTAAGTGGAATCACGTTTCCGCCGAATAAAAACTTGATTTATTTTGTTTTTACACGGCAAAAAATCGTAAACAGTTGTAGTGCCCCAACTAATTTAAGAAATGAAATGAAAATAGGTTTTTCGGGAAAGGAAATGGCGCAGTATCTGTCTCACATATCGGCGGACGCCTGAACCAAGCCGTAAGGGAAGACATAAAGGAGAGAGTGAAAGAAGAAAGGAAGAAAGAGGTGCCGTAGTGGATGGATCCGGATCAATTTTGACCACCTGGGGATCTTTAACGTGCACTGACATCGCACAGCACACGGTTGTCTTAGCGTTTCGCCTGCGTCGAAACGCAGCCGCCGCGGTCGGGTTCGAACCCGGGAACTCCGGATCTGTAGCCGAGCGCCCTTACCCCTTAGCCACCGCGGCGGGGTAATTAAGGAGGCCCGATGATCATTATTTTGTACTTATACATGGTACCCGCCGCAGTGGATCAGTGGTTAGGGTTACATGTACTCTCTGAGGCAAGAAAGTTGGAAATCCACACGCTTCTTGGAGTAGCGTTACATATACGTTAGTTGGCTGAATTCCACTTAGAGGGCCAGCTTAAACAACGAGGTGTGGACAGCGTCAAGAGCAGGAAAACGCAAACTGATGTTGAAGGTTGGGCACTCAGCAGAGCACGCTATTCGTGACTTTCTTGCCTTCCTTAATTCAAGTCATTCACACCCTTTCGAATACTTTCTTTCCTATTGCATAACGGAATTCCGATGCACATGATGTGTAAATTCATCATGTGTAAGTAGCCTGCTCAAACACGTTATAGACAGTCGTATGTAGGAGTGCTGATTCTGCATGCCAAGCTCGATACTTCTCTATTTTTCATGACGCATTTCCACGCCACAGTGTATAACACCAGGGCCATCAAGCATAGCTCCGTCTGCGATACAGGGCGGTTTACTGGTGGCATGCTTGAAAACTCTTAGGCAAGTGCAGCTGATATGGAGCATGAAAAGTGTCAGCGTCCCCTTCTTTAACTGGGAGCATGGCATGAGGTTGTACTTGGACATCAAACATCGAAACACGGTTTCCTGTTAGAAACCCTTTACCAGTTTCATAGCTGGCGTTACCGCGGATGAAAGAACAGCAAAACAGAAGTATGCCAACTAATCTTGAACACATAAGCGTTCTTGCACATGTGCTTGACGTGACCGATCTAGAAAGCCTTCCAGCGAGAGACGCTATAAAGCGAAATAATTCGCTTGAAAGCTTCTCAGGTATACGGGTTCCATACATGGACTAGTGCGTCGGAGTGGACTGCTCGTTACATGAGAACTCCTTCGTTTAGTTTTTATGCGTTGCATATTGCAATCACTCAGTAGAGCCCTTGGGCGCGGCCGGGCAGCCACCAAACCACGTGACGTGACGTCACGACAGCCGGAGGAAAAGCTGGGCCCCAACTTGCGCGGTCGCGCGTGGCCGCAGCCGCCACCTGACTCCCGCTCCTCCGCTAGGGGCGCTGCGCCGGCGCGTGACGTCACGGAGGAAAAGCTGGGCCCCAACTGGCGCGTTCGCGCGCGGCCGCAGCCACCACCTGACTCCCGCTCCTCCCGCTAGAGGCGCTGCGCTATGATTGACGTCACGGCATATGTATAAAAGAGCGGCGCTCCTTCGCCGGGACAGTCTTATACCCCCTGTCACACGGGCATTTCGAGGGCCCTCGAACCGATAGTCTATCGACTCAAAGGCGATCGAGCGCTGCTACACGGGCAGTTTCAATGGCGATCGAGTCAATAGCCTATCGAATCAACGGAGCAGCACGGAACTCCATCGAGATATGCAACTCATTCTTGGCTTAACCAAGCTAAGCCTGGCCATTTTTTTTCCTAGACACTCTTGTTCCTTTTTCTGCTGAGAACGTTCGTGTCTAGTTCTTGCTCCAAAATTTCATCCCCGAGGTTGTCAAGATCACACGACTTGACGTAGGTACAAAAAAAAAATATGTTCCAGGTTCTCGAAATACCGTCCTCAAATCGATGGCCTTCAGGCGCTGTAGCGATTATACGCCAATACATATGTCAGGTAACGCGCGGCGCCATGACACTTCATTCACGCAAGAGTGGTAAGCTTCCAGATTTCAGAGACAGTTCAATAACACAGGTTTATTAAAAGTTTAATGGCTTCTCAAGCGGTTCATTTTTACAGTGCTGTCGTATTTTTATTTTTAAGCAACAACTTTGCTATTCGCGCTTATTCGTTTTTTTTAATCTGTAGTTGTCTCATATATATATCTCTTTTTGCCGTGACTAATTTTATTCCCATAATCGCCGTCCTAACAGTACGAACTTACCGGTGCTTCTTGTGCATATATATTCAAATTTCTACTACACTGGCACATTTGAACAAATCATAACGGTGTTAGCAGTTGTGACCTGTGCAGAGTACTTATGCGTACTAGTAATAAAAAAACATTGCTTCTCTTTCTATGCTGAGCGATCTCATTTACTTCAGATTGAAAAGAAAACTAAAGTCAGAGGTATTTATTATGTGAGTATTATCGTCGCGAAGTGACAGATGGGCTACGAGGGATACCGTTGTGGAGGACTACGGATGAATTTAGACAGTGTGAAGTTCATTAGCATGCTCTGACAACGCACAACACGGAGGTGTTTCTACAATGCTCCAGCATGTAGATGCAGCCGGCGCCACCGGGAATTGATCTGGAGACTTTAAAATGGTTATATAACAATGTAAATTCATTCCTGCTTGTGCCAAGCAGTGGCCTGCAGTATTCTGAAATAAATAAATACTAATAAATGGATAAATAAGCAGGCGAACATCAGGGTCACTGAGCCACCGCGGTGGGTACCATATGTCATTAAATTTGGGGATTATAGGGAAGCCTACATCACATATAGCGTCCGTACGGCGATGTAGCACGTCGCGCTGCACATGTGAAGCTGTGGTCAAAAGTGCACCGGCACATGGTTTCCTTTTCACCCTTGTACTGTGGCACAAATGGCAAAGCTGAAGAACTCAATCTGAGCAGGCTGAGTAGAACTTTTGGCCTCACGTATTATGGTATTTTGGTCTTTTGTGCTTTTGCAGGTAAGCGCTACAGTACAAGGCTAAGCCCCGCAGGGGGGCGCCTGCAGCTTGCAGGCGTCGCGACGGTGAGTGGCGATACCGCGGGTTCCCGAGCATCCGCAGGGACATCCCCGCAAGGGGATGATGGTGAACTGTGCATCACCACGGACCCGAGCACCCGCGCCTCGCCGTGCGTGGCATCGCCGTGTCCGGGGAAAAGGGGATCCTGGTGGTTGAGCCGATGCCGAGCGTTTGGACCCTTAAGGCCCCTTGGCAAAGGCAACACACAACTTTGGCCCCAGCTTCCTGCAGACGGCACCTCCGGCCTGACCCGACCGGGGGGAATCGGCAGTCGCCTTTTCCTATCCTCCTCTCCATCTTTCACTTTCCTATCTCTGTCTCACAACTCTCCTATATCCTACTCACTCCTTGGTTTTTCCTGTTTTCCTGGCGGCGAGGGTTAACCTTGTGTGACCAACTACCCTGAGTTGAGTCATATTTGGTTATAGTTGAGGTGTACAGCTGGCGTGGGCAGGACTTGCTTTCAAGTTCCTGTCCCGTCCCCTTGTTGGACTCCGTGGTGGGTGGCTGGCACCATGACCGAATAACTAAATTTTCTTTATGGCTCCCCCCCTTTCAAAACCTGATCGCTCTCTGAAAAGAGGGCGGAACGAAGCAACAGACTTTTTCCCGAAAAAGAAAACAACCTTCCCAAAGTTCCATGTCATACATAGTACAGTAGAAGGAAAACAGGCAAGAATACTATCACCCTTTCTTGTGTCAAAATGCCTAACAGATGCACTGGGCCCCCGATATAAGCTATCGAAAATGGCCAGTGGCGACTTATTACTAGAAATCCGTGACCATACCCAAAACTCCAAGATCCCAGACATTCTCTCTATTGGAGACATCCCAGTCTCCATAACAGCCCACAGATCCCTCAATACCGTCCGTGGTGTCATCTCAGAAAACGACTTCATTCATCTAACAGAAAAAGAAATGCTTGAAGGTCTCAGCGACCAAAATGTCACAGATGTCTATCGAATTAAAATCCGCAAAGACAACAAAGAAATAGACACTAAACACCTGGTACTCACATTCAGCACAAGCACATTACCTGAAACCATCGAAGTCGGATACCTTAAAGTTAATGTCAGGCACTACATTCCTAACCCACGCAGATGCTTCAACTGTCAGAGATTCGGGCACGGCTCTCAGAGTTGCCGCGGCCGCAAAACCTGTGCGAAATGCGCTTCTAAGGACCACAATTCAGAGGAATGTGACGCAGCACTGCGCTGCGCAAATTGCGAAGGAGACCACGCTGCGTACTCCAGGGCGTGTCCGTCCTGGAAAAAGGAGAAAGAAATTATCACCGTAAAGACCAAAGAAAACATTTCATTTAAAGAAGCCAGGAGGCGTTTTGCACTAAACAACCCATTCTCGTTCACAGCGAAACCAAACTTCGCTGATGTGGTGCGCAGGGGCGTAGCACCACACAGCACTCCGGCACCTGCCGAGGCCACTTCCACCGAGCCTATGGCAGGGCCATCCACGCCCCAGGCAGGGTCAGCGAAAGCTGCCCTGCCATTTTCACAGCAGGGAGCGCCGGTCCATGGGTCGGCATCCCGCAGGACTTCCCCCCGTCAGGGGAGGCCTGAAACTAACACAACCGCGGCTGCGCGGTCCTCCAGCACCTCTGGCGAGGTGATGGATACAACTCCCAGTCCGCCCGCTTTGCAGCGGCGGAACAGCTCTCTTGAGCGAAAAAAAGACAGACCCCTCATAACGGGCCCTGAGCATAAGTAAACGCTTTAGCGTTCTCACCCCAAAAATTAACATGGCTTTCTTAATTCAGTGGAATTGTAGAGGAATTATGCGCAACTACAGCGACGTAACACATATTTTAGGGTCAATGCTACCCACAGTTTTATGTCTTCAGGAGACCAATCTTGGTCCACAACATGTGCATATCCTTAAACATTATAACATTTTTAGACGCGATCGCGAGCAGGCAAATCGACTCTCGGGAGGCGTCGCGATTGTCCTTCAAAGCGGCGTCCCTGCTCAAGAAATCAAACTTTACACAAAACTTGAGGCAGTTGCAGTTAGCGTCGTTACCTACAAAACAATAACAATTTGCTCTTTATATCTCCCCCCACACATCACATTAACAATACAAGATTTAGAAGGCCTGATCAATGAATTGCCGGAGCCATATCTGGTAGTTGGCGATTTTAACGCTCACTCCCCGTTTTGGGGAAGCGAACGCTGTGACTCTAGGGGCAAAATAATCGAAGATTTTCTACTCTCGAATAATGTCTGTCTTTTAAACACAGGAAAGGCCACCAAAAATGAGCTTCCTTGATTTAGCTTTCACATCACCGTCTCTTTTTACCGATTTTAAATGGGATGTTTTAAATGATCCTCTGGGAAGTGATCACCTACCCACTGTCATCAGGCTCTCGTCTTCCACTCCAGTCATCCCCACGAGACCACGGCGCTGGAAATTTCACCTCGCCGACTGGTCACTTTTTACAGAAAGTGCCACTCTAGACAAAGAATTTTCTGAAGACCTCAGCATAGATGAAATTAATGAAAGATTTACTACATGCATAATATCTGCTGCAACACTCGCTATACCGCAAACAACAGGACTTGTACAGAAGAAACACAAAGTATGGTGGACAGAAGAATGTACATTTGCAAAAAAACAGCAAAATAAAGCATGGGGCACCTTGCGCCGGTACCCCACTGCAGAGAACTGACTCATTTTTAAGAGGGCCAAGGCGAGAGCGCGGTACGTGCGCAGGAATGCTGAGAAAACCTCCTGGCAGAAATATGTGTCCTCTATAAATAGTTCAATACCATCAAAGAAAATGTGGGACAAAGTTCGTAAATTCACTGGTGACCATACTTCCTTCACACTTCCGCTTTTGACAACACCCGGTACACAAACATCGTTGGAAGAACAGGCCAATTTATTGGGCGAGCACTTTGCTGAAGTCTCAAGGTCATCCCACTACACAAGCACATTCCAGAAACACAAAGCTATAGCTGAAAAACAAAAACTTCCATTCGGAGCAGGCATGCAGGAAGACTACAACAAGCCCATTACACTCCAGGAATTAAATAGAGTATTATCTTCCGGTAAAAAGACAGCACCAGGCCCAGACAATGTGCATTACAATATGCTTGCCCATCTCTCTGATACAGCCGTACAGGCACTGTAAAATTCTTCAATAAAATATGGATGACTGGCAGAATACCTGAGGAGTGGAAGAAAGCAGTAATAGTACCTTTTTAAAACCCAGAAAACCACCAACAAGTCCTGACAATTACAGACCAATAGCCCGGACCAGCTGCATTGCTAAATCTTTTGAAAGTGTAATAAATATTAGACTCACCTTTGTACTCGAATCTCGGCAACTATTAGATGTACATCAATGTGGATTCAGAAAAGCATGCTCAACCACCGATCACCTTGTCCGCCTAGAGAACACAATACGGGAGGCGTTCATCCACAAACAGCAGTGTATCGGGGTCTTCTTCGACATGGAGAAGGCATACGATACCACGTGGAAGTTCGGCATCCTCCGCGACCTAGCAGAGCTAGGTATCCGAGGCAGGATGCTGAACTGCTTGAACGACTTCCTGGCTAACCGCACATTTAGGGTCCGCCTAGGAACAACTCTCTCCATGACTTTCACCCAAGAGAATGGCGTGCCCCAAGGTTGCATTCTAAGCACGACACTCTTCGTAGTAAAAATGAATTCGTTAGCCAAAGTAATACCCAAGTCCATAATGTATTCGGTTTATGTAGATGACCTACAGATAGCATGCACTTCCTCCAGCATATCGTCCTGCGAGAGACAAATACAAATCACACTAAATAAACTAGCTGCTTGGGCAGAGATAAATGGGTTCAAGTTCTCTCCTCAAAAACAGTAGCCGTTCTGTTCTCATTACGACGAGGCCTACAATTCAATCCCAACCTATACTTGAATCAAGCCACACTACCAATTAAACCAGAACATAAATTTTTAGGACTCACTTTTGACAAGAAACTCACATTTCTACCACACATTAACAACCTTAAAAAGAAAGCATCCCAAGCCCTCAATGTATTAAAGGTGCTCTCGCGAAAACGGTGGGGGTCCGATAGAACATGCCTATTACACATCTATCGCTCTCTGGTACGCTCCAAGCTGGACTATGGGTGCATAGTATACGGTTCAGCAAGAGCATCCTACTTGAAACGACTGGACACTGTTCATAATCTTGGTCTGCGACTATCAACTGGAGCATATAGAACACCCCCGGTAAACAGTCTTTATATTGAAGCTAATGAGCCTGCACTAGAGGATAGAAGAGTCACACTGACATGCGCATACGTCCTAAAAACCCGTACTCTTACTAAACATCTCCGCCATCCCATTGTTACCAAGTGCCCATCCAAAAGATTATTTAACAATAAACCACAATCCATCCGGTCACTAATAATGCGCTTTGAAGATAAATGTGAAGAGTTAGGAGTACTGGATGCCCTGCCGAATATTGCACAAAAATATGAAAATTTACCACCATGGTACAGCCTGCCTTCAGTGTGCGACTTCACACTGACACACTTACATAAAAAGGAAATGCCACATCAGCTCATACTACAAGAATTCTTTGAACTACAAGAAAAATATGACACCTTCACTGAATTTTACACTGATGGGTCAAAAACAGAAAGTCATGTTGGATGTGCAGTAATTCAAGACAAAAATGAAAAAATGATACGACTGCCACAGAATGCATCGGTTTTTACTGCCGAGAGTTATGCAGTTTTTGTAGCCGTAGACCAAATAGTAAAAGAAAACATTAAAAATAGCGTCATTTACACCGATTCACTGAGTATGCTCAAAGCGCTGCACTGTAGAAACGCCGCTGAACCCATTATAGGAAAAATCATACATAACATAATTAAAATAAAAAAACAAAATCATAACATTATATTCTCCTGGGTGCCCAGCCATGTTGGAATTGTCGGTAATGAGAGAGCAGATGCATGCGCAGCACAAGCTCGAATTGATCAAATAAAACAAGATAACATACCACACAGGGATTTTTTGAAATTAGTGCACAGTAAACTCAGAATTAAGTGGCAGGCTGCATGGGAAGAACAGGCAAACAACAAACTGCATTCTATAAAACCCGTTTTAGGAGAATGGAAATCATGTAGACATCAAGAACGTTTCACTGAAGTTATTTTATGTCGGCTACACATTGGGCACACACACCTTACACACAACTTCTTACTGACAAAACAAGAAAAACCTCTCTGCGAAATGTGCGGCGAAGTACTCACTGTAAACCACATTTTAATTTCATGTACAAAACTGGAACAACTGAGAAAAAAATATTTTACAACACTCTACAATGAATACATCCCATTGCACCCCAAGTTGCTTTTAGGTGATCAAGCACTCGTTGATCTTTCAAGTATTTTTAAGTTTCTTAATGAAGCCAATGTTTTAAACAAACTCTAGGTATAAAAAGCGTAACATTTAACAAAAACCTAACCTTGTGTTTGGCGCATCATAGCCATAGTTGCTTTTGCGCCACTAAAATCAATATAACTAACTAAGTACAAGGCTAAGAACTCTGCCATGCGGGAGGGAAATTTTTCGTGATTGGAATTGGGGTATTCCGCTCTCTAGTACAATAACAAGCAGCAATAACTTCTGTGTGAACGAAAACACAAGCAGGCGAGTCAGTCTCCTATCACGGCTACACCAATGAGTTTGGGATGCTAAGCATTTCTTATTTCACTTTGAAATCCTTTTCCTCGCCTGTTAACTGTTAGCGAATATGCCTCTCGTTGTTATTCACCTTAACGTTAATACCTTTGCGCTGTGAATTAATTACGGCTCACATGTTCCCTACATACCATATCCGCTCACCACGCAAACGTATTCCAGAGTTCTACAGTAAACTACCTTGACGACATGCTGAGGTGTTTTTTCTGGATGTCATCTCCAGCATGGCTTCTGTCGTCATACTGCATCGCTGAGATCACTCGGATGTGATAATGCTCGTCGTCATGGGCTGCCACACATTGTCACTCCCATACATGGACGGGCAGTTTCCTTTCGTTTCAGCCGCAGCCGCACTGGCTTTTTCTCAACTTCTTAGCTTCCTACCAAAGCAACTTGGCGTGCGCCTTTCAGGACCTTCGGCCTTTCTGAGTTCGTTCAAGTTGCTTCCTTCTTTTGTTTGTTTTTGTCGTAAGCGACGGTGGCTTCTGCCCTCAGCGTTAAGTATGCTTTCAACGGTAAGCTGCCACTCTCTAAAAGCCAGCGGATCTGAATGACGAGGTGTGCACACGTGAACACCTCATCATTTCTTTTCTGTTTCATCCAGATTCCGGACGGCGCGAAATGGAGCATGCGGCTGACACTGTTCATAACGACGTCCTCGTGCGCTATGATTAAGAAACTGCTCAGCTGCTGCTGTCCAAAAAACAAAGGAAAACAAAACTGGTTTGACGTGTCAAAAGTATTTAATGCTTGTCATATTTCTAGCATTTCTGCTTGGGCAAGGCTGAGTCATTGCATTATAGAGAAAAAATAATGATTACACCATTCATTTTTCTTCATTTCTGTAGTCATTTTTTTGCTGTCGGCGCTGGGCTCACTAAAACACAGTGGTAGGCAGCAATGCTGCTGCATAGGAGACTCGCACAAAGTTTGGCTTGATGAATACAAGCAAGCGGTAATATAGATGCCCGTTTGAGCCAACGCATGTTTTCCATAACAATTGAAGCTTAATTTATCCTTTATCTGCGCAATAAGGCAAAAATAGGACTACTGTGGTTTACTTCAGAATCTGGACGCGAATGCTAATAATAACAACAATAATTGGTATTTTGGGGAAAGGAAATGACGAGGTATCTGTCTCACATATCGGCGGACACCGGAACCGCGCCCAAAGGGAAGGGACAAAGAAGGAGTGAAAGAATAAAGGAAGAAAGATGTGCTGTAGTGGAGGGCTCCGGAATAATTTAAACCACCTGAGGATCTGTAACGTGCACTGACCATAGCGTTTTGCCTCCATAAAAACGCAGCCGCCGCGGTCGGTTGCACGTTGGGAATCCTGAATTTGCATCAGGTTCGAGGATATTGCTTGGCATTCATAAGTTGTTATTACCCATGAGAAGAAGGACGGATGTTTCTTGAAAACAGCAAAGAAATTGACAGTAGATGCAATACTTAATTAAAAATTTATTCTAAAAAATAGGCTAGATTACGCCATTGTCAAGGTGTCTTCGTAAATACCAAAATGGTTTCCAACGTTTCTACTAGAGGACTTGACTCTTGTTCACATCGCGTTTTTAGTAAAGGCCTTTACGTGCCCTCTATCTACCGTTGTACTAATGACAGTAATGTTGACTGACGCCTGCACGAAGAGCGGGAATTTAAATTACGCTTCATTTCGATAGTTGTTTTCCTAATTATTTCTGTTTGCTTATTTTTTACTACTGATGTATTTATGCACCACACATTATCAAATAAGTGAACAAAAATCAAAAATATTTAATCGGCGGAGACAGATCACGCGATCTCTTCGAGTGCGTTGTGGTATCTCGCAACTGTAGTGCAATTAATTTGATAAACGCACGTGTTACCCTGCGACTCAAAAATCGATTATATTAGCGTTTGCAAACTTAACACAAAAAAGACGAATTTCAGAACGTTTCTACGAAAAACTCGATTTTTCTCCGATTATCAGTTTAAAAATAGCGCAACATTTCTACCCCTCGAACTTGAACAAATATAACCACCCAAAACGAAGAACCCTAGATATTCACCGTACAAAAACTGCCTAAAAGTGTCAGCGACGCGGAAGGCTTAAGGTTAGTGCCACGATGGAATGGAGGGGCTGAAAGAAGGAAACAAAGTGCCAAGAACCCTCTCTAGCTTTTGTAGAAAGTTTTACTGCCTGCTGCGCGGAACTTACGACAATTATGCTGCGGAAAAAATGCTACTCTCGTGTCAAACGTCAAAATGGTCTATTTATGCAACCGACATTGTGAATGAGTAAATTGCTGCAAAGGTTATGTAGCCATAGAACTTAATAAAAAATGCACTGCAGTGTTATGTGTGTGCTCTAGTTTTTGCGTGCTGGAAGTGTCTTCGTGTACAGTCGGGAATTTTGAGGCAGCCGCTGTCAATAAGCGCGAAATTTTTTGGAACAACCCTCCAGTGCACACCTCATTAAAAGCTTTCCAACAAATGCGATGTCACGTGGTCTTGACGATTTGCCTAGGCATGCATGCCTACGGCCAATCTATGACAAACGACCGACATGGGCTTGTTCAAACAAAGAGAATTTTAGACGAGCCCCGTCATACTAGCATTACCTAGAACCCATTCATTCCTTTCAAACCCGTCCCACATCATCCCCATAACTAAAAGCATGGTGCCGAGGAGACATTCGTTTGAAGAAGCATTATAATACGGCAAAGGATCGATATGCGCATTACGGGCATCAACCAGGAGCGACGATATCGGTGGCGGCACTGGGCCGGTATGAAGGACCTCCCAATTCTGTGCGCCCTCATGCCTGTTCCTCCTCGTGTTAGCATGCTCTCGCGGGCCGATTTATGTGTTTTCACCGGGGCTGGAGCACGGATGTTTTCTTTTTCTTGCAGTGACGCTACCCTTGAAGAGGGCTAAGCGCACGTGCTCCGTCAAGGGGCCATTAAAGTTGCGCGAGTTACTCAGTTCACTTACTTTGGAACAAGGCTTCTGTGCCACATGGACGCGTTCTTCGCTATTTAGTCCTACACCGAGATAGGAAGGCAGTGTGACCTCGCACGTGTCTTCGCCTAAATACATGGCGCCCAAGAATGCGAACTGAACCAGCTTCCTTTTCAAGAAGCCGCATCGCGGGTTCGAACCCAACCGCGGCGGCTGCGTTTTTATGGAGGAAAAACGCCAAGGCGCCCGTGTGCTGTGCCATGTCAGTGCAAAGTAAAGATCCCCAAATATTCGAAATTATTCCGGAGCCCTCCACTACGGCACCTCTTTCATCCTTTCCTCTTTTACTTCCTCCTTTATCTCTACCCTTACGGCGCGGTTGAGGTGTCCAACGATATATGAAACAGATACTGCGCCATTTCCTTTCCCCCAAAACCAATAATTATTATTTTTAAAATTCGAGGATCTAATGAGAGTAAGCATTACCCTTTCCATAAATAGCAAAAATTGTGCCAATCCAAGTTCAGACGTTTTTCCAAGCTCTCATCTTTCATCAGACACGAAAAAATGTAAATCCTATGTATATAGTTTGATTTATATCGATCTCTCACCACAACAATCGCTTTTCTTTCACTCACGTTAGCTTACGTTAGGTATAATAATCAGAAGCAGCTGCTGCAGCTTCTCAATTCGGATCTCATCTTGCGCTTCCGTCCATAAGAAGGCAAGGTGAAGGAAATGAAAATAAAATGCATTATGCAAGATAACGCAATAATAAACTGGTCACTTATTGTCACCATGTATAAATTAAACAGTGGGCTTCGAGGAATCTTGGTGTAAACCAACGCGCCAATTTCGCACATGGTTATGATCAGTATACGGATGCATGAGGAGAAAACGCACATTATAAGGGTGGCAGGTGGGATATTATACATTGAAGGAGCGGAAGGAACTCATATGCCACATTTTGTGCTTCCCGCGATTGATCATCATCTGAGACATTTATTTTTCATCGTGTTTGGTATGAGAAGGCTTACGTAAATTCTTTAAATTAGACTCATTGTTGACGGAATCAGAAAGTGCAAAACGCAAAATTGAAAGCTCAGCAGACTGGCGGCAGAAATGCTGTGAGATTTTCCACAAGTGAATTTACGTTTTGTGCCCTTCAGCATTATCCGAAGACGGGCACAGTAAGCGTCACTCAGGAATGGTGTAATTGAAAACACCTATCACAGAGCATACCCTACGTGCAAGCAGACTTGTAATGAATAGTTCATAATTTCATCCCTGCATCATATCCTGCTTAGGCCAGTGCATTTAAAATTCTCCTCCTTATTTGTGTCAAGGAAGCGGAAGAGGAAGAGGAGGAAAGGCAGCGAGGTTAACCGGAAGAATAATCGGTTTGCTACCCTGAACGGGGGGAAAGGGGTGAGGGGATAAAAATGAAAGAGAAAGGAGAGCCACTATGAAAAGTCAGCGTTCGTAAAAGTCACAGCGTATCGTGCATGCCAGAAGTTCGTAAGAAGCGGAGCAGTGCTTTGGAGGTCTTTACCGCCAACGATCGCAGCAGCAAGTGGGCGAGAATCTTCATTTCTGTCAGAGAGCGTGCATCTAGACGCTCCAGCGCACGACAGAGCGACTGCCTTTCGGCGCTATAGGCAAATAATCCACTGATGATGATCAAGAAGATGTGAAATTCTCTCGGGCATACGCAATAAAGGCCACCTACCATAAGTTCGGTTTGCGCCTGCTTTAGTTTTACTTTAACGGCTTATACAAAGTTCTCTCTTGCGCACCCAAAAAGTGTAAATGCGTGCTTCCATCCGAAAAAAACGGCAATCGCAATGTAAGGTGTTCCCGGTCGTTAAGCAGCACTTCATCTTCTCTGAAACGAAGACCTGTTGCTGTAAGGATGCAGGCTATAATAAAATATGCCTTGTTTTTAAAGACAATATTAGGGTTTTTTTGAAATTAACACCTTGAAAAAATTGTTGTAGGGAACGAAGCACGAAACGAGTAACAAATTTTTTGCGAATATATTCAAGACTCGTTTCCTCCTACTGCCACCAGGAGTGCAGCGTTTATTGAGGCTACTGAAGCGTCGCCCACATAAATTTAGCGAGATGTTAAAACTTCATTCATAAAGACCTCCTTAAAGAGGTCATAAAGAAAGAGCATGAAACAACATTTTTCTCTCCTCTTCAGTGCATTTCGTGTTATATAACTAAGGATCTTAAACAAATGACAACAAAGCTTATAAATGATTAGGCAGGCTGGCATGAGAATGGATTAGTATTCTACTGCGGACGAGAAATATAATAATGCAATGTGTCCGATGAGCAGGAACTCAGGAAGCCAAGAATATTGCGTTGGCCTGAGAGCGGTCAGAAGTGCGAGCGGGACACAATCGGCTTTTAAAACTTCTTCAAATGCACTGCATCACCGCCCCCCTGCGGCGTGCATCGGCTAGAAGTTATTGGCGAGCCATATACGGCGCACGATTATCGCAGTCCACACATTCAGTCATGTAGTTCTCCCGAGAGAGCTTCATCCGACACATGTGCACGACTTGAGTGTGCGTCGATCGATGCGGTGAACAAGCTCTCGATGCGGGTGCAGCTGCATACGTCAGTTCACTGATGCAGAGGGCAACCACGTTAGGGTCAGGTATCTTCTCAGGCACTTTTCAGAAACCCCGCGGGAACGACCAGCTGTCAAACCCCACATGGAGTCGCCCGGCTTGCAACGAGTCTTCTTCGCAAATTATACTTGTCGGCTTCAGCCTACTACGGACTGTGAATGCATTCTTGGGCCTGATGCCGCTCTTCTACAGTACGCTGAACAAAAATATCGACGTCTATATCAGCATCGCATTTGCCGTAGGGGCCAACGGACAGCATAGCGTCTAGCTCAGCAGCTACTGGACGGCTGAAGCTGGAAGGGTGTAGTGTGTGCCCTCTCCAAGAGGACGGTATTATAAGAAAACACACGAAATAATTCCATGCCACGTTCTATGTTCTACGTCCACATACATGGAAACCATGTCGGCCTGTGTTGGGTTGAGTTGCCCCAACAGCCAGGATACCTGCGGAGGGTACGCCGTGCACGTCTAACACAGGTGACGGCCAGACTCATTAAACTGGAATAGGCAGACCGCGAAAGCAGCCCCACGGCCAATAAGGATTACGGCGGGGCCGCCATGCAGCAAGACAGTGTTGTAAACCAAAAGCTGCCCCACTTCGGCTGATTTTGCTTTAGAAAGCGACGCCGTCAAAGCGTGCCAAGTTAAGCAGCTGGTCGCGACGACTATCAAACGTTTTCCATACGATTACACGTCTGGAAAGGGCCAAGTATGTGCATGCTCGCCTGATTGAAAGGGGCCTGCGGAAGTTCAATAGGCTTAAGAATCCGAGCAGGATTAATGTTGGAGACTTCCGGGGCTGGCAGTCGTGGCATGCTATTACGTATGCCCGCACTGACTGCAATAGTCGGGGCCAATAGTACTTTTGCCGAATCCGCGCAGCGTACGGCTGACTCCGAGGGAGTGCGACGAAGGGTAATCATGACGAGCATTGAAAATATTTGGGCGCCACTAGAATGGCGCAACAACTAAAAACGTCTCTTTGTTACTGCCAAAGTTTTTCTTGCAGTGAACTTTACTTCGCCGAGTACACGTCCGCAGTCCTCGCTCAAGAACACAAGAAAATCGAGCATTGGTGCCATCCAGACAGCCGACGAGAGGAGGTAACTCTGGTTCGTCCTGTGAGACTCCGTCATTTTAGTTGCATCAACAGAGCAGACACGTTACAGATTCATATACGAAGCTATAAATATGCATGAAATGAAAGAGGCCTCTATCCAATAAATACATTTGCTAAAATCTACAAAGGAGAATCATGGGTTTCACATAGGCCGTGTTAGTTTTTCTGTTCCTAACTGTTAGAATCTTATTAACACGCCTATTCACTAACACACTTGATAAGAGGTAATTATGTGAATAGATAAGTGAATTTTAAACTGATAGCTGTTAATGATACAAACTGTGGTTTCGCGCCATTCTGTAATAGCATGTTGCCTGTAAGGAAAGAAGTAGTATGTATTTGTAATAGGTCTTGGTGGACGCCAGTACAATTGTTTTGGGGAAAGGAAATGGAGCAAAATAAAAGAGACACAAAACACTCCATCTCCGTCTGAAGGGCATGACGCGATAGCATTAATGCCTGCAGTGGCCTAGCGTCCTCTTTGCAAATATAAAACTGCGCGAAGACGGGACGTATAATGAGAGAGCACACACACACACGCACGCACACACACACACACACACACACACACGCACACGCACACGCACACACACACACACACACGCACACACACACACACACACACGCACACACACACACACACACACACACACACACACACACACACGCACACACACACGCACACACACACACACACGCATGCACACACACGCATGCACACACACGCATGCACACACACGCGCGCACACACACGCACGCACGCACGCACACACACACACACACACACACACACACACACACACACACACACACACACACACACACACACGCCCGCGCGCACACGCGCACACATGCACACACGCACACACACGCACGCACACACGCACACACGCGCGCACACGCGCACACACACACGCACGCACACACACACACACACACACACACACCCACACACACACACAAACACACACACGCACACGCACACGCACGCATACACACGCGCGCGCGCACACACAAGCACACACACACACACGCGCGCGCGCACGCGCGCACGCACGCACGCACACACGCACACACACGCACACACACTTAAACATGGCTCTTACATCCTCTTTACGTGTCACTTCGCAGGCACAGTAAATCTTTATTTTGCGTTCAGAGATCGCGGATTGTTCTCATACTACTCCTGGCGCAGTGGTACAGCGATTAAGTAATGCACCACAGGGTCACGTGGCTTAGATGGAAAGCAGGCGATCTGCTTTTTTGCTCACAGCGCCACCACTGCGGACGCCAGATTTTTTTTAAAGGGTGTTAGCTCTTACTAAAGTTTGTCAATGACGCGTCTGTCTACAATGTAGGTCAAGTTGACCAAAACAGTTCCTACTTTACCATACTGTATCACACAGCAAAAGTGAGCCCGTAGGGCCTCAAGTGATACCTAAACTTTTGATCCTTCGTGTATGTGGCAGTACAGCGGCCATCGAAGTGGGACCTCCCCAGAGACCACTATTTGCATAAAAATGTGGCCACCCGTATGATTCAGAATGTTAGAAGTTGTGTTACTGAGGATAAAATTACTAATTAAGATAATGGCCAAAATTTGTGCGGAATTCGTAACGACGAGCTTTCCGCCCCCATACCGTGCATTCAAGGACCTTCATGCGGCAATTACGGTCGAATCATTCGTCGCTGGAAGTTCCGGATGATGTCAAACGATTGGTCGTGTTTGTAATGCACACGTTTATAAAATTTATTTACTGATACAACAAATAAATATACTCGATATAGCGAAGGTGACTGTAAATCGCAGTAGTAGGGCAAAATCCATGAGGTAGAGTGCGCTGCTTGTGTCTTGGATGGAATGTTTCTGGAAGGAAAACACCCGCGGATCTTTGGATTTGCTCTTCTCGTGTAACTAACCTTCATAAGTCGAACACTTAGACATTTTTGGCGGATATTTTTTTTTTTTGCGGCACGGGAGCCTTAACACTATCTCGCGAATAACGTTCAGTTCTCGGTGGACACAAAAACCGCGCCATGCGGGAAGGGAATGTAAAGCCCTTCCTTGGCAGCGCTGGGACGTGATGCTCAGCTCAGATCCGGAGGTTCAGCTGCGAGTCACGGAGCGGACCGAAGATGTAGGTAGGTAGGTAAACTTTATTGATTAAAATCAAAGGAATGTTTCTTGAGGATGGGTGAGAACTTGTTGCGAAACTAGTTGGTTTTGGATCATTCTAAATTATTTAGGGCGAAAAGACTGGACGTATGTGGAACTGAAAAGAAGATAGAACTCCACTGGCTTCAGCTGTCAGACGGACCTGTTTTATGAGGGCTCTTTGGTCCTCGATACGATCGCTGGTCAGCATCGCCTCCCACCGCTCAAATGACATGTACTGCGTCTGTAAGTTGTTCAGTTTCGCCCCGCATCCCCATGAAATGTGGAAGAGTGCTGGGCGGGCCTGGCACCATGGGCATGTGCCAAGGTATAGTGCTGGGTGCATGAGGTGAAGTTTGTGGAGATAAGAGAAAGTGTTAGTTTGGATCGACGCCAGGGGATAGCGTCCTGGGTGTCTAACTTTGTGTAAGGAAGAGGGTATTTTTGGCGCTCGAGACGCTGGAAGTCCAAGCGTTCGTTTTACGTGGAGGTATAGGGATCAATTGGAATGCGGTGGATGGCCCCACTCGGTTGATTGCGGCTAGCGCTAAAGCGTGCGCCCTTTCATTTCCCTCGTGATCAGGGGTCCACGTAATCTGGGGCCGGATTACGCAAATATCAATATGCAAATTTGTCAAAAACTTGTCAAAAAGGTGTCAATTCGCCTCGCTCCTATTGGTCGGTTGTGGCCGACAGCCATTTTGTTTTTTGCGTCATGGGTGGCTGCAGATTACGTCATGGATGTGGCAGAAGTGATGACGTTGCACACCTAATTATGCAGGCACTAATTGACAGTTTTTTGCGGCAGTCTCGAGGCGGTCAATTTGACCGTTGCGTTTGTCACAGAAAATGGCGGCGGTGTACGCGGCGATATGAGTGAGGCGGCTGCGCCGGCGCGCCGGGTTCACTCCCGTACGCGGACTGCGCCCAGCACACGGACATCCCACAGCACAGGGGTCGGAATTGAACCGGCGTCCTCGGGCTCAGGAGCAGAGAACGCTGCTAAGCCCTATAAGTGCTGCTGACCTACTGTTGCGGGTTTTTCCCTCTCCAGCCTTCAGGTGCAGGAACCTGCAGATTGAGCGCCGCAATGTAGAGCAGCGAGAGGAAAAGGCACACAGAGGAGCTTGAGAGGTCTCGCTGCTGAAGCGTGTCGCAAAAGCGAGGCGGTGAGAGGTTCGGTTTATTATGACAAAAGAAAAGCGCACAATAATTGTCTCCCATGTCCCGCTGGACACCCGATCCGCGCCGTAAGTGAAGGCAGGAAGGTAGGAGTGGAAGAAGAGAAAGAAAAAAATTGGCTCTGGTTTACCCTTTGGTTATTCCGAGTACCCCGCCGCGGTGGCTCAGTGGTTAGGGCGCTCGACTACTGATCCGGAGTTCCCGGGTTCGAACCCGACCGCGGCGGCTGCGTTTTTATGGAGGAAAAACGCTAAGGCGCCCGTGTGCTGTGCGATGTCAGTGCACGTTAAAGATCCCCAGGTGGTCGAAATTATTCCGGAGCCCTCCACTACGGCACCTCCTTCTTCCTTTCTTCTTTCACTCCCTTCCTTATCCCTTCCCTTACGGCGCGGTTCAGGTGTCCAACGATATATGAGACAGATACTGCGCCATTTCCTTTCCCCAAAAAACCAATTATTATTATTCCGAGTTTTCACACACACCACAGAAATTCTCTTCCCCCTGCTCCCATCGGAAATTTCTTCAGGCTTCACAAACAGCACAGAAATTTCCGGGGGGAGCAGGGGGAAGAGATGGGTTGTGGGTGGTGTATTTGGAGGGTAACAACTCATATTTTCTAGCGCTTAGTGAACACAAGGGACAAGAACACAAATACACAGGATCTAGCGTACGTCCTGTGTATTTGTGTTCTTGTCCCTTGTGTTCACTAAGCGCTAGAAAATATGAGCTCAAACAATATCCAACTAGCCCAAGTTTCTGCCTTACTAAATATAATTCCTAGTTGAATTGCGAACGCTTCGTTTCCTCGGCACGTTTCTACGCAGCGTCTCATTCCGACGCTCTCGAAAACTCAAACCAGTCTCTTCCGCAGTCGAACCCGACCGCGGTGGTTGCGTTTTTATGGAGGAAAAAAGCTAAGGCGCCCGTGTGCTGTGCGATGTCAGTGCACGTTAAAGATACCCAGGTGGTCGAAATTATTGCGGAGCCCTCCACTATGGCACCTCTTTCTTCCTTTCTTCTTTCCCTCCCTCCTATGTTCCTTCCCTTACGGCGCGGTTCAGGTGTCCAACGATATATGAGACAGATACTGCGCCATTTCCTTTCCCCAAAAAACCAATTATAATTATAGAATATATTCCGCAGTTGAAGAATAATAATAATAATAATTGGTTTTTGGTGGAAAGGAAATGGCGCAGTATCTGTCTCATATCTCGTTGGACACCTGAACCGCGCCGCAAGGATAAGGGAGGGAGTGGAAGAAGAAAGGAAGAAGAAGGTGCCGTAGTGGAGGCGTCCGGAATAATTTCGACCACCTGGGGATCTTTAACGTGCACTGACATCGCACAGCACACGGGCGCCTTAGCGTTTTTCCTCCATAAAAACGCAGCTGCCGCGGTCGGGTTCGAACCCGGGAACTCCGGATCAGTAGCAGTTGAAGAGTCACTCCGGAAAGTGGCACAAATTCTTCTAGCCGCCTTCCTCACGACGCTTCTCGAGTCGTGCGGCGCGTTCTCCTGACGTCTCTTGAGCGCGTTGTCTCTTGCTCGCTTCGTTCTGTCGTTGCTGCGTCTCCTTCACACTCTCCATGATGACCACAATACACTGCTGCTGCTGCTGTTGCTGATAGAAAGAATATGAAAGTGCACAGGCCTGCCTACAAGCTGAGCCACGCTCGCTGCCCCATGCTGAAAGTAGGAGTGTTGAAGGATAGGAGAGCAAAAATAGAAAGGAAAGGCGCGCGCGCTAATATGCCGCGGGCCGATCCCGGAGGCAATACCCGGCCCACCTGTCCCAGAATGTTTCAAGCCAAGTACTCCGCCATATTCCAAAGACAAGTTTAATATATTGGCTCCAAGGACCCGCTACAGATATTTAATCAGGTTTCAGATATATACCCACCATGAGGCGACACCTCCTCTCACTCTACCCCAGCGGGGCACAACTGGTGGAGCCAGCGGCGACGGCAGCGACGTGGACGGTGGCGCCACTTAATAGAGCGTGGCTTGCTGCGTTGCTAGGCAACGGCGGCTCAAGGTCGTTCGTCGGCCGCTGCTTACGGCTTAAGTGCGCGACGAGCCGAAATGGCTCGCTGGCTGACGTAGTAAAGCTTTCGCTTTAAAATATGCCGCCACCGTCTGGAAGACGTTGGAGTAACGAGCGGGCGTCTACCGCCTTGAGGTCGGATATTTTTGACCAATTTGGGCTGAAAAAGGTTTTCCGACTGTTTGGAGGGTCATTTTTTCTTACCTCAATGTGATGGGAGCCCGGTCGCCATGAGGTATGAAATTGTGAGCGACCGAGTGCTGATGTCACGGACATAACTAAATATTAATGTAATTAGGCTATACTGGTGTCTAACATGTACTCATCCAGCCCGTTACGAATATGCCCTTAGTGAGATCATGACCTCATCGTTTAATTATTTATACGCTATGAATCTTTCTAACTAGAACTAAATTTAGCTTCATTAGTTCATATTCGTATATAAGGTGTTATACTCATCTAGAGGATTCCAAATATCTAATTCGTTTTATGATGACGTCATTAACTACTGAGTTTTAACGATTAACCAGTCACGCGACTAGTTAATTATGACGTCACAAAATCAGTGACCGCAACAATCAATCGCCAATTTGATATACTAATTACGTCACCTTGTCAATCACCAATTGGGTGGTTATACCGACTTACTACTGGCCTAGAAGGGGCCACTGTGCTATGTGGGCCGCCACCTTGAATTGATTGAATTTCACGCCGAAGGGGGGTGGTAGCAGACCCCTAAAAATCGAAAAACATGATGAATGAGAGCTAATGCTCTTAAAAGAGGTGCCGCCGCAGTGGAGGGCTCCGGAATAATTTCGACCTCCTGGGGAACTTCAACGTGGAATGACATGGCACAGCACACGAGCAAAGCGCCATTCTAAAGACAGCATGTCGCCCGATAGCACGGCGCAGAAAGCATGCGCGGATAAAGTGAAAAAGGAGGTGAAATATGAAGCTCGCACAGTAGGCTGTTCATTGTAATTAACAATACTGTGAAACGTCTTGAGGACACCGTTATTGGTGCTGCGGAGAAAGATTGCTCTCGAATAATGGGAATGAACTTGTTAGATGCGCTACCTTAACTATCCCACTTCTGACTACCGAATACCGCAGCGTGTACTAAGTAAGGTCTCGAGTGGCAGCTCCCTCTGACGCTATGTTGTGTCTTCGTACGGTGCAATCTAACCGTATAAACAGCCACCCATTCTATTATGCACTTCAGTGATGACGTCAATACTTATGTAGACACTTTCAGTGTACTTTCATGGCTCTTAACCTCTCGGTGCATTGTTGATGTCAAACAAACGTGTAAAGTAGACCTATTTTTTTAACCTACATTTTGTGCAAGCTGGCGCAGGCGAGTGGAGGGCGTGGCTAAAGCTATGACGTGAGGCTCTGCACTCGTCTGCACGAGCGTCAGCCAATAGCGTGATACCGATCGTCGCCGTCCTCGGGAGCAGACGACAAGCTCTGAATGTTTGGGTCGTCGTAATATACTATAAGGATGAAATGAGAAATATTTACTGCAAAACGTTTTTGCGTGGCGTTTATTAGGGTACAGAAATGCAAAGAACATTTTTGTTTCCCCTCAAATGGAGCGCAACACACAAACTTGTCTGCTCAGCGGATGCATGGAGCGTACCACGCAGCTGTACGTCGCTTAATTTCTTCCAATGTAAGTCGGATGAAGGGTCGATGACGAAATTCTCGTGAAATACATAGCATCCATGCTTCTGTCGTGACTAGAGGAACAGCGTTATGCGCCACGTTGAAATTGAAGCCTGCGTTCCGCTGCATTTGGGTGCGACATTCGATGGCTTTTCTCGGCTCTCAGCCAGCGGGCTGACCGACCATTTTGAGACGGCGCCGTATTAATACGCAGACGTGAAAGACGATACTGTAAGCTTAGGGAGCTTCGCACTAATATACAAAGGCACACAGATTACCATGTATGCAAATATACTTATATTTTTCGCGTGAGTCGCCAAGCGCTGATACCAACCGAACGAACGCAGCGTATAGCTAAACGCGAAGTAGCGTTCAGCAGACTAAAATATGCATTTTCAGTCATGCAATCGATTTCATCTTCGCCGAAGGTAAGCTTGCCACTGTCTTAGAGGCATGGGTGCACCGCCAGAACGCTACCGTCGTCCTCGCCGACGAACTTCACGGTCTTGCGAGGCTGCGCTGCAACCGCTGGCGGCATTTACCATCAGAAAATGGCGTTGTGCGTTTTAAACGCAGCGGTTGCAGCGCAGCCTCGCAAGACCGTGAAGTTCGTCGCAACCGCTGGCGGCATTTACCATCAGAAAATGGCGTTGTGCGCTGTGCGTTTTAAACGCACCCGACCGCGGCGGCTGCGTTTTTATGGAGGAAAAACGCTAAGGCGCCCGTGTGCTGTGCGATGTCAGTGCATTTTAAAGATCCCCAGGTGGTCGAAATTATTCCGGAGCCCTCCACTACGGCACCTCTTTCTTCCTTTCTTCTTTCACTCCCTCTCTTATCCCTTCCCTTACGGCGCGGTTCAGGTGTCCGCCGATATGTGAGACAGATATTGCGCCATTTCCTTCCCCAAAAACCAATTATGATTTGAAACGCGTGCCTTCTTTTTCGTACCTCCAAATGAAGCGGTCTAGAAAGTGTAGTTTATGTTCTAAACTGCGCGTAAATGAAATGCGTCCGTGTAGGTGGGCGGAACTACGCTTTTGGTACACTGGCAAAAAAAAAATGAAACCGTGCTACACTGGCTACACTAGTTTTGCCTACACTGGCTACACTAGTGTAGCCAGTGTAGGTAAAATGGCCCTTGTGATGGAGAGAAAAAAAAGCATGACGTCACCAAGCGGCCCTATGACGCACACAGCACGCTGAGCACCACCACTTCTCACAATCTTGTACATGGCGTTCGTCTATATATATACTTCTCAGTGGGCGACCTCTATTTGCAGCCTGTTTTTCCTATATTCACCTGCCAAAATTGTGATGCAATCTTTTGTCGTACAGCATTCCGGGTGGAGTCATATGATTTCTGAGGTGAGGATTTCTCGTTTCATATAGCTATCCTAACTGCTGCAGTTTTCTCTGAGTTAAATGCTTTCTCGTAATCAATGAAGACTATATACAGCGGTTGGGTATATTCTGCGCATCTCTCTATCACCTGATTCATAGTGCGAAAACTGTCTACTGTGGAATATCCTTTACGAAAGCCTGCGAGATCATTTGGTTGATTGAAGCCTAAGGTTGCCCTGACTCTATTAGCAATTACCTTAGTAAATATTTTGTAGGCAACGGACAGTAAGCTGACCATTCTTTAATTATTTAAAATCTTGACCTCTGCTTTCTTATGAATTCGGATAATGTATGCGTTTTTCCAAGCTTCTGGTGCAGTCAGGGTCATACGGCATTGCGGAGAGGTAGCTAGTTTTTCTAGCACGATCTCCCCTCCGTCTTTCAACAGATCTGCGGTTACCTGATCCTCACCAGCGGCTTTCCTCCTTTACTTTTGCTTCTAAAGCTTTGTTCACTTCCTCTTTCGTTACTGGCGGTATGACTCATACATATTGGCTTGCACTCTCAAGCCCACTGGGTTATGACCTGCCCGTGATGACGGCCTTCACTGTGGCTCCACCAATCGCCTTCAAGCGTTTCCTTGTATCACTCGTCGTTCTGTTGCCTGATGATGCTGCACTTTCTATAGCCGTTCTTTAACTGTGTGATAATGCACGCGCAGTGGCATCGCACTCCACAGCAGCGGTTTCTTCCTTTCGCCTACATAATGATCCCGTCGCCGCGACAGGGATTCCATCCCGCGGCCTTACGATCAGCAGCCGACCGTCATAGGTACGCATCTAACAACGCCGGTTGCCTGGAAGAAACTTTTTGCAAATTTCGCTTCCCGTCTCTTGATTCTCATTAGAACATTTCAACAGCGCACAAAAATCACCGCCATCTTTTACTGAATGAAAAACGCTGAAAAGAAGAGCCAAAAGCTGGAGCCTCTAGGGAATCAATATATTTGCTAAAATCTCCAAAGGAGAATCGTTGATTTCACATAAACCGTGTTAATTTTTTGTGTCTAAATGTTAAGCGTCTGCATTTGAATTTCACTTCATTGATACTACCGAGAATAGGCGTTTTTAATGATCGCCGCATTGCTGACTGTTTCAGTGCGATACAAAGTGCCCAGCATCAGAGAAGTGCTCAGTTGTTCGAGACGTCACGGGCAATAAATATGAAAAAAAAATTTTCATCGTCAAACTTTTATTCCATCACTCCCATTTCAGTTTCCTTTTTTTTTTCTTATGCCGTTGTATCACAGTCTGCCATGCTCGATGTGCCCTCTTGCCTTTGATCAGCCTAGTCAATTTCCCTCATCGTAAACATGAAAAAGCTCCAGCAAGAACATCATGCATAATATTTAGGGAGTCCTGGTTGTTGACCGGCGCAAGGAAATACAGTAACGACCCACTGAGTATGCCGTTCAAGCAGTCCCAAGTTGGCTCCTTCCTGTTCTTTTATTTCTGTGCACTTTATGGCTCCCATGAACTCCAGCTGCAAATCCGTTTTCGCGGTTTCTGATTTTTTCTTGCATTCTAGTGTGCCGTCGTGTTTTCTAGTTTATCGTTGCCGCTGCTTCGGCATAAAATAAGCTATTGCTTTATATTCAGCTCACGAGGCTGTGCGTTTCTAAAAACCGTAATGAGTTTTCAAGCACTTGGTAAACCTGCGTTTTTTAGCGCGATTTCATTGCGTTGTATTTTGTTGAAAACTCTACAAAGAATGGAAGCTTACCTTCTTTTAGGTATCTATTATGTTTTGCCTGGAAACGATCTCTTAAAAGATTTTTCTTTAACGCAATGCATTTGCACAGAACTGAATGTTCTCATTTTTTCAGCTCTTGAAACGAGCAAACCTCATGTGCTAGAAGTTAGCGCACCCTTTCGCAAGTGTATTTTTCCGCGAAAATAGAAACAGAGGAGAATGCGCGAAAATATGTTTGTTGCTAGGCCAAAGCTCAGCGCTTTTAATTTCAGTTGCTTGTCGAATCAGCGCCATTTGATCGGACAGATCGGACTGAGCTAAGGCTAGCCTGTCACACCTGGCTGATGGGGAAGGCCAGTTCTGTGTCGAAAATCGGGTTATACTTTCATGGTTCTATCCTGTCATGCTCTAATGACCGCTGAAATAATCTGTATCTGAGGTGACCATCTTGAAGCATGAGTTCATCATTGGCTGCTTCGAGATGGCTACAGTCGTTCTATTTTCTTCGCGAAGCCAAGGGACGAGACAAAGTCAAGCACATAGATTTTAATTATTGTTTGACCGTTGTTTCGGCGCGTTTCTCGGATGAGTGATTAGTATGTTCTATTTGCTATGAAGAAGACGACACTGCGCCACCACCGACGACGATGAAGAGGTTCGGCCGGCCTCGGTGACCGGCTGCCATGGGCGTTGGAGAGCTCGAGCTCGCTCTTGAAGTCCGTACTGGCGCCGCCGCTCCTGGGTCAGTTTCTGCAACTGTTACGCCAACAACCCTTTCAGCTCTACAATAAACCGGTCTTCATATTATTTACTCTATTGTAGCCGCCACACAGCTTGCAATCGCCACAAATGCTCTTGCGGGTCACGCACATGAGAAGGGCCACCTGATCGGCTGCAGCTGTGCTTTCATTTTATTTGTACACCACCACATCGCCGTTTGCCTGCATTAGGAATGTCAGCTCATTTAAAGGTCCTCAGAAACATTCTTCTTCACAGAAAGCAGTTAGCATCTTAGCTACGCACGATGTGCTGCGTATTCATGTCTATAAACACGTATCCTGTCTTGTTGCCTAATTATGTAAAAACATGATCTGTAGAGTTTTTGAAAGGGCTTGTATTTATTCGTCCGTGCTTGCAGAGTGCTTTTTATTTCATTCTTGCATTCATTTCTCGCCGCTGTTGCTTAATGGTAATGGGGATCAGCTGCTGAGTCGAGTTCACGGGATCGAATCCAAGTTCCGGCTTCAGTCTTTTGTTCCGGAAAGTATGCCAAAGCACCGGTGTTCAGTTCGATGTTAACGCACACACACACAAAAGATAAAACAAAAAAATTCACGAAACACAGCAATACAATCAGCAATGGTTGCGTTGTGTTTTTTTAAGGCACATGACCAACTAAATCTATCATGCGCCAAGCATGTGGTTAAAGTGTCTGCTTGGGGTCGTATTAATGGAGCAGAGGTGTTGAAGTTTATAGTGTTTTCTTCGGAGATTTGGTTCCTTCAGAGACACAGGCATGGGACATATGAACAAGTGGATTTTCCCCGATAGCGACATGTCGAAGGGGATGAACAAGATCAGAAAGAGAGCTCAAAACAACGAAACCATGGAGACTCATAGAGAAGGGATGGCATATGAATCATTGCTTTATATTCTGATCTTATAAAAAATACTGTGATGCACCACAGTCAAGCTCGGGCTAATACCCTCATTACTGTTTTCCATGTGTACAAAGGTTGTGCATGAAAGTTCTCACAAAAGCATCACGGGTGCCGGTAGCCTTGAAGGAGCGTTTAGTAACAAGAAAGCTCTTCAACTCGTTATCTGACAAAGCATGCCACAGTGCTGTGTGTTTTTAGGCATAGTGCTCATTTCTTTTAGTCTAAATTCTGTCAAGCATACTGGGAATTTTCAGTCATGAAAATCCTCGCTACTGTGTGCTACAAATCGACATGGTGCATGCTCTATTCAACTACCCTTTTTTCTCTGCACACGCGTTATCGTGTAAAACTTCCTTTATTGTACGACAACAGATGTGCGAAGAAAAACTGCGCATTCACATTGAGATCACTGCAACGTACAAAACCCTTGTGAGAGGATCTAAAAACATTTGTAACTTGGCCCTTGTGTCGTGCGTTGTCTTTTCTTTTCCTCGTGTTTTAGTACTGAGTCGAGCGTTTCGAAGATAATTAACGAGCCAGTCCATGTTTTGTCCTCATTAGCTATTGATGGTGCCAGTACGCAAATAATATTGCTTGCGTTACCGTATTAAAGTCAAAGCAGCGCCAATGGAAGCTTATTGGCGTGTTTTTTGGTCAAACAAAAAATAACAATTCCATAGTCAGGCAGACATGACTGCAGGGACGTTCAAGCAGGTACGATGCCTTACAGGGGGTAACACTTAAGGAGGAAGGGGTAGTGGGGTAAAGGAGTGACGCGTGCACGCTGACAGCTACAAAGTCGGTTCCATCCTCTGCGCTGTGCCTCGTCGCCTCAATGCCCGAGATTGATAGCCAAAGGAGCATTGCAGCAAAGGGATGACTTCCCACGAAGCAACAATGCTGCCACGTAACCTTGTTACTTTCCCTAAGGGCAACGTGGGACTCCGCGCCTCGTCCAGTGCGCTGCAGGCTGACGTAATCCCGCTACGACAGCTCGAAATGGAGCCTGCCGGTGCCTGATTAATTGTGAAAGACTCAGAGCACGATCTGGCTAAGGCATGGTAATCAGCCTCGGGGGCGAGGGCGGTGTTCTACTACACCGAGACGGATGACCGAAACGCGGACATCGAACACCCCGCCCAGGGCTGCCGGACGCGCGGCTTCCCGGCCACTGGCTGTCACACAGCAACTATCCTCTGCAATTTTTTTTTTGGCCGCGTTAACTTACCAGCTACTACCACCATTGCTCACTCCGCTTCCCGTTTCTCCCCACTACTCACAAGACTCATTTCAATGCGCGGGACTTCTCTACTCGAAACTTCTTGAAAAACGGAAATGGAGGCAGTGCTCTAATGGCTTAACGTCTTGGCGACTGCACTAGCTCTGGGAGCAGATGTCGCACGCACTGAGATGAGAATCGTGCTTGTTTCAGAACGTTCATAAAATAGCGCACAGTCTCCAAATGGTCGCGAACAAACCTGCAATCTCTTTTGTAGTCTCCACACCAAAGAAGCTTTAATCCTACACCTGTGCATAGCGCATATTCTTGAAGGTGTAGCTGCGACGTGAAGCACATGAAATCTTGTGTTGTGTGCCGCAGGTGTAATCTTTCGGATGGCTCTATTTTATCAAAAGTGTTGTGTCCTACAAACACACCGCCGCAAAAATGAGAGATTCAGAGAACTTGCTTCAAGTAGAAGAACGCGCATTAGTTTCCGTCTTTTGTTTTCATCAGTGTCAGTGAGTTACAGTACACCTTATCATTATATGACAGTTATGTACTGAAGAACTAACAAAATACCAATGACGAATGATTTTAGGCTGACAAACGAAATCTCTAAGCTACTATTCGCAGTTGTTTCCTAAATATATCCAGAAGTCTGAATTAAAAGGCACCACGCGGAAGATCTGATTATCAATATTATCCTGATTACAAGCTAAAGCGACACACTGCAGCTCATGACACAATGCTTTAAGACACATTTTAACAGTAGGCTTAAAAATTAAAATAGAAATCTTTTAACTGACATTTAACAGCACGGAAAGGGAGCACCAGTTAAGGGTTGCTGGTGAGTCAGTTCAAGTAGCTGTAGTAGTGAGACACTAAAGTAGATACGTGTACAGAGTAAAAAAAGTTTGTACCCATAAAGGTATAACGATAATGAAGGCGCCCTTTCACACCCTAATCATTTCTTTTTTTAAGAGTGCGATCAGCAATTTAGCGCCCATCATGCAGCCTTTAAAGGTGCACGAGTGCAAGCGTATTCGTAGGGAATTCAATTCAATTATGTTTATTTCCTAGAAACTTCTGGCCGGCTGCCTGGACTGAAAGCTGTAGGTATACAGCTTGAAGAGGCCTAGGAACACATTACAAGGCATAGAAGCAGACACTGTTGAAAATATTTAAATGCACAAAAAGAAACAAAAATCGAGCACATAATCAGGTTACAATTTTCACAATAACAGGACAGCCAAAAAGCACAAACTCATCGTTACTAAAAATATGGCAGAACAAAAAAAACAGATTTGCAAAACATACAAGGGAACAGATCTACTTGGTCGTGAATGGCAAATCGGGAATTATTTCTGAAGAAATAATTCATGCAATGCTTTTAGTAGGGTCATTTATATCTTTATATCTATTTAAAATTATTGGAAGATTGTGCTGTAATGCTTGGAACATTTAGTCATGTGCGAAAAGGAAACCTAACCAAGTGTCTGCTTTGCGGGTATTAACTGTGTGATCGCTCTGTTTCAATAGCGCCGTACCTTATATCATAGACCTAAATGATAACGACTGATGAAATGAAAGCAACATGCTGAATTCATACATACTTTGAATTCCGAACGCACTGAATTTCAAAAGTTTGCCGTGTGTGACTTAAGTAATCAAGATTGACAATGTGACGTGTAGCTTTCTTTTGAAGACGGTAAATTTTTCTAGGTTGGTTTTGGTAGTTGCCAACCAGAGTAATGAGCAATAGCTTATTTGCGAGACAAATAATACATTATATATCTGAAGCATTATATTAGATGAAAGGAATGCGCTGCAACGAGCAATTGCACCATTCACCAACGAGAGATTTTCTACCGATAAGCTACACTACGCTAGCACTTCGAGCCTTCAGCGTGGCCGCCCCTTGAGCTCCGTGGCGGCGCCGTGGCTGCTCACGTTTTTGGTCGCGTGGTGCGGAGCATCTGCTGCTGCCGGCGGCGCGGCGCGCAGTCGAAACCGAGTGGTGGGGGGGGGGGGGGGGGAGAGGGGAGAGAGCGAATCCACGTTGCTGACAGAGTTGAAACCAAGTCGCAGTACTTCACCATCCATCGAAGTCTCTTCATTGGCATAAATAAATTTCAAGCCGTTACGTGACTACTATGTGTGCAAAACCAATGTGTCTTCACTTTCAAGCCGAACCTAAGCGTAGCCAGGCATATGTAGCTCTCACCTTACTCCAGGGGCCGTATTCCGAGTTTTTGTCATAATAAAAAGCGTCATAATCTGCCGCAGTGGCCGCCCTTTATTGGTCAAAACGCCGGAAGCGGATGTCGGTCTGGTTGCGACTCTGAGCGGCTGCGTTATGCCCCTGTGTTCGATTGCTGCAAGGCATACCGCAGGGGAGCGTCCAGCGGCGCTTTTGCTCTTTGCCGACAAATCAAACGCGACCACTGCGAGAGGAGGAACATTCAGCCACAAGTCCAGTTGCCCATCGGTTTCACTGTAAACGGGTAATATGAAAGCTGCTTATTTGTCCAATGAACTTCGAAAAAAACAAACACTAGTGCAGATACTCTTTTCTGCACTGTAAAGGCGGGCGGTGTACTTAAATGAGAAAATATTGTGCGCAATACGCATGCCTTTTCAATGATACAGGGCGGCAGCTGCAGCCGGTGGTGGCCTATGGTAAATAAAAGGCAGCTAGCTTGTTCGCACAACACGGCGTTTTATATTTATGTTTAGGGTAAAAGGGAACAGATAGGAAAATTTGTGGCATGCACTCACTCACTGCACAATGCGCGCTCCGTGCCGGACTGAACCAAAACGCCGTGACGAACTGCCGTCTGCAACATCGCTGACCGTAAGTTGGTGCTGAAATCGGACGGTTGTGCAGACGGTAATTTACGTTTTTCATTACTTTCATGCAGGTGCTGCACTAACCCCGAGATGCAGCAGATATGTTTTTAATTTTTTCTGCAACAAATAAATAAAAAGGATGAGCTAAAAAAATCTTGTAGCTGTATTTCTCCTCATAGATGCGTTGGGAGACTTCGCAGACTAAGTTTTCATAAGTTCGCCATGGTACGAAGCTGAGGCATGCCCACATTGACGCCTTAAAACTCACTCGCAAGCTAACTCGCGAGCTCAAGGCAGAGCCACACCATCGCTGCTATCGAGAACCGTAAGGGGCGGCGAAAAACACCTCTGGCATGTCAAACGCGTCGGTGTAGGAGCGCGTCGCTGGCGACTCACCAAACGTGCACATGAGCGGTTTCACGTTGCCAGACATTGTACACGATCATAATTCAGGAAGCTTCAAAAGCTAATAGAGCGTTCTATAATAGTAAAAGCACGTTTGCCCGCAGTAAACGCAAGTATTTTTCGTGTCATTATGCTTTATGTTACATCATTTAACATACGAGACGACATAAGTCCGGGGATCATGGCGCCTTCCGGTTTGAATGGAGATAAAAATTTGTACAACAAACCGGTGCTCATTAGGCCTAGAAGCTACCGATTCGTCCCACGAAATAAAAAAAAAACAGACCAAATTTATCGTCCATCCAATTTGTTATAGGCAAGATAAGACGAAGCGAAAGTGCCGTATCCTGTTTATAGCCAGTTCACGTACCGAAAAACGCAGTAACACAGACCAGTTGACGTCGAAGCGAGCGGCTCCGCTTCAGAGCGCGCCGCCATGTTGGCTCTCCTTGAGCATCTGCTGCTATGTGTCTGATGTCACCGTACGATTTCTTCGACCCTTTTCTCTTCATCCGAACCACCACATCCGCTTCCTGCGTTTCGACCAATAAGGTGTAGCCGCTGCGGCAGATTATGACGCGTTTTATTCTGGCACAAACTCGTAATACGGACGGTGGTTTAACAAGAGCTAAACCACAGTTAATTTTTTTTGTTATCTTCTCGACATGGGAATATCATGTAATGTGTGAAGAAAATGTTACTCCTAGTATGGTGTGTTCGTGAACAATGTTTCGCTTCCCTCCAAGAATGCCCTCCAAAAAATTGATCAGCGTCCTTTATAGCAATCAAAACCTATGCAACTGTAAAGCAGACAGAAAAAGGGCGCGACTGTAACAATCTCACCCTTACTGTGTGTGTGACAAGCGTACTTTGCAAACTTCTGTAATGGTGCCAGTTATAGACACGGAAATGCACCCTGAAAGATACAAATTTTATTACATTGAGCTAGAAGTTATAACAGATGCAGATCATGAGAAATAAATTACCTTAATAAGATTAAATTGAAGTTCATTGGGCAAGAAATTTCGAGTTACGGACAGCACATTACTGATATCTTTCATGAAGAAAGTACATGGCAGTTTTGCCTTCCTTTTATTCACCTACGCTGCAGAAACTCGGTACTCAACAAAAAGACTTGAAATTTAGTTGAGGAAAACGCATCGTCATATGTCAACGAAGCTGACACTTTATAACCTGCGTGTCATCTGTTCACAGTGCGGCTAGCAACAGTTATGACCCGTTCTAGAAGGCGTTATGTGGGTCCTGCAAAACATTCACGCTGGCGCCTGCTCCAGAATATAAGGAAATTCATAATTTTTTCACTCCACATGTGCCTCCGTGGTCATGCAGTCATGCCTGGAGGTGAAGTGAGATCGTCGCGCCGTCAGTCAAGTGACCCTGCCGTGTAAGGCCCGTGTGGGCATCGCAGTGGCCACTGACATCCGATAAGACGAAATCCTGGGGGGGCAGCGATGCTATCACTCCTTCCCGTCGTTGAGCTAAATGTCAAATTGCTTCTTCCATTGGATATAAAAGAACACAGCCGCCGTGCGAGGTCCAGTAGAAAATAGGTACCCTACCCCGAAAGAAGTAATTTGCTCCGCCACTCGTGCGGTGACTGCCCTCCAAAAGCAGTGAGCCACCTCACCCAAAAGGCTTCTTTTGTCACTAAGTTTTTCAGAACGGTGAGTGCTAAAACTGACTGCCCCGGACGTGCATCTCGATAACCCTACCATTCCCTCTGCATTTGTCACCTGAGAGGCTCAACTTGAGTCCCCGTCCAATTTGCAATAACCGCCGAACTCATAAACGCGCCTTGACTTGCCGCTCCAACTCCGCTTCTTCGAGCTTAGCAAACATGCGTTTGTCCACTCTAGGATTGGCTAGATGCGATAATGCCCCTCGGCGGTTTTTCTCACGAGGCGCTCCTCGAGAAACCCCCTTAAAGGCGCCCTTATGGAGGATTGTGAATGGTGTATGCAGAGGAGATCAGGGCAAAATGCTGACTCAACAATTCATGCTGCTACATGTAACATGCACTTTTAATCATGCAAACTATATGAATAACCAGCACAAGGAACTTTTATTTCCAACGCTTTAAAATAAATCAGCTTTGAGGGCTACAGGAAAAGATGCAGGAATGGAGCAACCGTAAATGATTTTACGTTTGCGACATTCACCGCTGTCGATGTAGAGACCATATATTTCGGAAATGATAACCGATTTTTATTCAGAATTCATGCCAGAAGACTGCCAGAAGCCTTCTAAAAACCATAAATATAAATACACCGGAAAAGCCATGCCCTCCTACCCGCAGAAACATTTCTTCCGTGCTCCCTGTGGAACGACGTACATCATCAGCAACGTCGGGTCGCGCTTAAAATGTATTATACGTACCATGAGGCGCCGGGTAATCCATCGATACTCGCAGCACGGTTGTTCTACTCCTCACCCGCGCTTTCGGAGCCCCTCAACTTCCGCTGTGCCAGAAGCCGTTCCCCACAGGTGCGCAGTCTGAAGGAGCATCACTACGTGAGTGATGACAGCAAGCTGGACATTCCGGCCATAAGGTGCCATTCCGGCCATAAGATTGCTTAGGTTGCTAACGACTACTTTAAATGTGCCCGCACCCTTGAAGAGTACTGCGATGATCAGCTACTGGGTGCTGCTATTAACCAGGAATATTCGAGCTAGGCGTCAGCAGCAGGGATGTTACGGGACCAGCCTCGGTTTGTAAAATAATAACGTACTAAAGTTGCAGAAGTTTCGCGTCAAACTAATCGACGTCTTCACTAGGAACATTATTTTGTACACGCTTCTGTCCATTGACATCGCATGCATTTCTATGAAAACTTTTTTTTTCGGTTGTAAGGACGTCCACACATCGAGAAAAGAATGCAACGCCCGCCATGTTTACTATCAAGCTGGCAGTCAGTGAGCCCTTAAGATCGGTGCCACCTCTAGACTCTCAAGCAAATCCTCCGAGTTTTTCCTCTTCTTGAAGAGTGACTGGAGTCGAGGATAAAATATAATCTGAAAACACGCATCGAGAGCAGTTTGTGTAGATGTTCTAGTCGAGGTGTGTCTATGGATTCAGTCGTAAATCCACCGAGCCTTTTTCACAAACTGTTAGCTCTCTGGTGGTTGCGCGAAAATTGGTCATCCATACGGGTTAAAAACAAATGCAAGTGAACTTTGCAGGCACGATTCGCTTCTCCGAGGCACCAGTTCCATATGCGAAGAGGCAGGCGTGCGCTAACACCGTTGCCAACACGTAGAACAAAGGGGCGATACAATCTGGCCCCTTGTTTTCAGTGCAGTAAATTAGAAAAAAGAATCTACTTCGCTGCAATTTTCAGCCAGTGAAGCTACAAAAAGGAAGCGAAAGACAGGCGAGCACGCAGAGTGACAATTTGCAAAAGGTGGAACGAATTCCTTTCCGCACCGCGGCCGGTGGCCAAACAAAAAGGAAAAAAAAAAGCAATGTTATGGTCTTTATTCACGAGTTCGGTACTTCCATATTCAGCTTTTTACTCGCACTATCGAGAATCCTTGATTGGTGTCTGCAGCTCTCCGCGCTGTGGAACCACCCCTGTTTCACCACTAGATGATTGTGGTACCCATCCTATTCGTCCCACTGTAAGGCAACCGCTCTCGAAAGGGCCCTTTTTATGGTCGCATCTGAGTATCAGGCTGGCTTTCGAAAGGGTTTGTTGACAAAACAATAACTTCTCACCATCAATCAGGTAAAACAGAAATCTGCAAACATAACCAACCCACTAAAGAGAGCCTTCTTGAATTGCGAAAAAGTGTTTGACTCAGTTGAATCCTCAGCTCTTAAGCGGGCATAGCGGGATCTAGGTGCAGAAGAGGCATCTATAAAAAAAACTGGGAAAAAACCTCTCAGGCATAACGGCACTATCACTTTATTTCAATATGCGCATGTTTACAGGAGACATTCAGAGAATTGGATTAGGAAAACTGCGGGATAAACGTTATTGTAAAATACTTTAGTAATCTCCGACAAGATGATGACACTGCCATGCTATGTGATTCACGGATCGAACTGCAAAGCATGATCACTGACTTAGACACGTAAAGCGGAATAGTGGATCTAAAAATTTATATTGAGAAAACTAAATTAATGTTCAGTAGTCTGGGAAGCGAACGTTAGGTTCAAATATGAAACGAAACAATGGAAGTGGTAACAGAATACATCTATTTAGGGCAGGTAGTAACTACACATCCCGACTACGTGAGTGAAATACCTAGGAGAAATAAAAACGAGAGAGCACATTTCGCAAGTATTCTCACATCATAAATGGCAGTATATTAGTACCCCTCAAAAGAAACATATACAACAGCCGTATCTTACCGGTTGTGGGGCAGAAACGTAGAAGATGAACAAAAAGTCAAACTTAAACTGAGGACAACGCGGCAAGCTAGGCAGATGAAATATATAGTGAAAAGTTTAGAAACAGGAAGTGAGCAGTGTGGGGCAGGAAACAAACACGAGTTACTGACACTTGAGTGAGCTGTGAATGACGCCTCGCAGTTTTCGCTGTAAGTAATGCTGATGGGAGTTTGGCCAAAGGTGGGCGCAGAAAACAGTATTCTTCGGAGGACGGCAGCACGAGAATTCAATTACACCACGCCATGGCGCCACTTCTACTCCCTGCACCTATCGCTCTAATATTCTCGACACAACAAAGTGCGGACTGACTCACTCCCTCCTTTATCCCTTCCCTTACGGCGCGGTTCAGGTGTCCAAAGATATATGAGACAGATACTGCGCCATTTCCTTTCCCCACAAAACCAATTATTATTATAATTATTATTTTTAAACTGTATCATAGGTGTGATATTGAAGAAACTTAAGAAATCTTTAGAGCAGCGAATGTTATTTGATGGCGAAAAGCAGAAGAGACGCACAACAATAAAAACAATTAAAGAAAGGCATAAAGAAGGCTATTATTAATGTCAAAATGTACTGTTTTGCACGTACGTACATTTTTTTGTTGTCCTAATCGCCTCCCGACCTATCTCTTCTCTGACAGTACTTCCGCCACGCTAAGCACAGTAGCCAGGTATAACCCTAGTACGTAGGAGGATTCACTTCGCAAGCGAAGTATCTTTTATTGCAGGGCTGGGGATTAATTTTAATACCCTTGAGTTCTTTTGAGTCGGTACGCTTTAGTACATGCATGTGCGCTCTTATGTTTCTCGCTCATAAAAAAACATAGCTGAAAAATGAACACGCGTCTTGTGCAAGTTAGCATGTAGAAAAGTCGAAAATTTGTTTAAGCCTTCTGTGTTTTCAAAGAAAAAGATAATTCCATCAGTGCTTCTTCTCTTGTACTCGGGACAAAAGAGATAGGTTATCTAAACTTGTTCGTTACGTCGCCCGCGTAAAAAAGCAGGAAAATACGCAGATGTGAAAGATTGAACGTGGCTTGCTGGACACATATGTTCTTTTTTGTTTGTGTTTGCTGCCTTGAATGATTTTCATCCCGTCTCCGAAACGAATTCGTGTGCTAGGGCTCACGAGCGCTGGAATCAAATTCAGTTGAAGTCCAACGTCCGTGGTATCCACTCTTCCTCTGTCCATATCCTTTTGTGTGCTGGAAAAGTGATTCACAGTGTAGCAAAGCTGGATATAAAACTAGTGGCTCTGCTCTGAACAGTGAAACATCATAACAGTTCAGCCAACACGGTTGTTACCCCACCAAGTAAAAAATAATGAGCGGCATTCTTCGTCTAGCAACAACTACCGTCGCTTACAGAAAAAGCATAGGCGCAGATTTACTCTTGCCGATAAAAGTAATCGGCCGTATTATCACTTCAATGCACTTCCAAAGCCTCAAGTGAAACAAACCCTCTGGAGTACAAAGCCAACTATAAGTCTACTCGTTTTTGCATAACGCAAGAAAGAAAGGGCACAAGGAATCTTGTATGCAATCATGTTCATACACTACTACCTGTCCTTGTTACCTGGTCACATTTTCTTTTTTACACGGCTCATCAGTCTGCGAACATCATAGCGAACAATCTGCTTCCATGTTATCGCTCTTTCTACCTAGCCAATCACGTATTAGGTAAACTCAAAAATAATGGCGTTTCCCCCTGTATTTTTTTTAGTTCTTGACATTGTCGTAATGAACTCTGCAACCACAAGGCAAAGAATTTTCGAGGAAACCGATATGCAGTGTTATCTGTCGAATAGCAGGCTTTCATGCTTGAACTACTTCTCTTGTTTTACTTGTGGCCGTAACCAGCTACGTAATAGCATTCGCAAATATTTTCGCTGCTAGTTCTACCAGTTTAGTGATTTGAAGTTAAACTGCAGTTGCTATCTCTGTGATACTAACACACTACCGTAACCGCGCTATAGACATAGCAGTTTTTTATCGCGCGACTGAATGGTTACGTATGGGCTCTTTGTAATGAACAAGATTTTCGACACACATTTCTTAATACATATTTTATAGCGAAGATCGATCGCTGTTAGCAGAGAAGGGTCGGTGGTGGCGTCCTCTTGTGAAACAACACCACGCCTGCCTCCCTCAACGGGCATTTAACTTCAACTTCGTGCTCTGACCGACGCCTCTGCAATATCGATATGTTATGCATATTTCGGCTACTATCTGTTACAGAGGATCTTGATAAAGAGCGGCAACAGACTTTGGATAGCAAGCGAAGGCAAACACAAGATAGGCTGAAGTATATGTATTGAACAAAAGAAACCCGCGTGCTGCTTACCTTCTTTTCGAAAGACACCGTCGTGTCGTGCACAAGCTACGACCAGCCATCTAGTGTTCCGACAGAAATAGCAAGGTAATAGAAATTTTATAGACACAAAGAAGTACTTCTATTTACCGTCGTAGTGGCGTTCCCGCAGGAACATCGCAAAATTCGTTTAAACGACTTTTCTCAAAACCAGCTGCGTTTTGCGTTGCGAGGCGTAGCATCGCCGTGCCCCATAAGGAGACCCATGTGCTGCTGTCGTTATAAGACTGCAAGGGATACGTTAGGGCTCTCAAGCAACCGTGCCGATGTGCCTTTGAAGGTTTAGTGTATATAATTTTGAGCGAAAAAATATGGTTTCAAATCTGTTACTTGGCTCACCTCAACTGCGTCAAGTGCACCGATATAGCAACCAGGCCTTCTTGCTATTCAATTGATCTTTTTTTTCTTTTATGCAAGGCCTGTGACCAAAGTGAAGAGGTAGATTCCCACCCCGCAGTGCTTGTGCCGCCCATGATCATTCGCAACTGGCGTTCCTGAGCTGTGTGTTGTTTGTGTCAGATCATTTGCAGTGTCCCCTATCAGTTTGCAAGAGGTATGACTATTTTGCTTCTCAGAAGCAAGCATGCAGGCATCTCATACCAAATGTTTCACGGAAGCACACCAGTAACTTTTTTAAACAGATTTCCGGAGGTAAAAGTGCGGTTTCCTCGATAAAGTAATACCAGTTTATGGTTTATGGGGTTTAAAGTCCCAAAGCGACCCAGGCTATCAGGCTGTAGTGAAGCGCTCCAGGAATTTCGTGCACTTTCTTTAACGTTCACTGACATCGCATAGTACAGGGGCCTCTAGAATTGTGCCTCCATCGAGATTCGACCGCCGCGAGTGGGATCGAACCAAGGTCTTTAGAGACAGCAGGCGAGCGCCGGAACCACTGAGCCACCGCGGCGTCAAAAGTAATGCCAGTGTTTACGAACTTCAGAGAACAGGTGAATCATGTTAATTACTGACCTAATTAATTAAATTGCTTCGTTTTTTTTAAACTATTGCAGATAAGCACCTGGTGGCCGTTTGATATTTGTAGCTGACCATTAGTCACAATCATGTCGGTTTTTAATATTTAGAAAACGCGATTACCTGCAGAGCTGTGGCCCAACAAAATTTAGGCGTTTCTGGCAAATTCAAAAATCGCCCTCCGGCTGTGGGTGCACAGCGCTGTCCATCAGACTGCGTCTCTATGCGGCGCAAGTGCCACGTGATCTTTCCTTGTCCCACCCGCGTTACTCGCACGGCACTGCTCACCACTGCTCCCTTCTCCTGCCGAGGTGGGACGAGAAGGTACCATGGTACGTGCAGTATCTCTCTTATATATCGTTGGACACCTGAACCGCGCCGTAACGGAAGGGATAAAGGAGGGAGTGAAAGAAGAAAGGAAGAAAGAGGTGCCGTAGTGGAGGGCTCCGGAATACTTTCGACAACCTGGGGATCTTTAACGTGCACTGACATTGCACAGCACAAGGGCGCCTTAGCGTTTCGCCTCCATAAAAACGCAGTCGCCGCGGTCGAGTTCGAGCCCGGGGACTCCGAATCAGTGGTAGTAAGTGGTTTTAATAAAATAATAATAGAAAGCAAGGAAAAGATTTTTGCTAGCCCCGGCATCTGCCATCGATACTGAAGCACCTGAGCTGGGGCAGCGGAAATAAAGGATAGCAGGCAGAATGGAGAAATGAAATGAAAGAGGTGAGGGGACAGTGGAGACGCGATTTTCTGGACGGCGCTGTGCGCACACAGACGGAGCGGGATTTCTGAATTGCGGGAGAAATGGCCGAAATTTTTTTGAGCCCCAGCGCCGAAGGTATTCCCATGTTCAATATTCTAAAAACAGATATGACCACTATTAACGGTCAGCTAAAAATCTCTAAATGCAACCAGGTGACTATCTGTAATAGTTGTAATAGATAAAATGTTAAATATTTCTGTTTCGTTAACCGGCTTAGTATTTAACAAGGTCCAGCTCTTTACTTACATCCACCAACGTTGGTATCACTTTGCCGAAAAAGCCGTTCGTTCCCCTCGGAAAGCCTGTTTTTTAAAAATAGTGGTGGGCTTCTATAAAGAACCTCGTATTATTATTAGTCTATAAAAACCGCTGAAATTTATGGTCCAAATTGCCGAGTGCAATGCCTTCTTCTTGGGGAAATTATGTGCTCTTACATGACGTACTTAAATTACGGCCAGACCGCATTTGTTAAAGTGTGGCTAGACATGTATAAAGGATAACTTTATTGTTAGTAGCAGCAAGGGCGCAAACGTTGTCAGTGTCTGCGGAGTAAACACTGCATAGTTAATAGTGACTTCTGCCAGAACATTTCCTAGCCACTATTGTTACCTAACCATTCAGCCGGAGCTTAAGGCAGGCGTCACGCTCTATTTACCAGCAGTCAGCCTTCGCTTCAATGTCGAGGCTAGGAGTTCGGTTCCTTCCCACTGCTTGGCTTGAGCGACGAAATAATTAATGAGCTGCCACTGGTTACAGCACCGCAATTCAAAAGACGCACTTGATCTCGTGCTGTTATTTACTGGGTACTGCGCGTAGAGATGGCGTTTGTTTCGTGACGGCCATAAATACTGCATGTGGCTAATGGTAATTGGAAAACTGGTATAATAAATTCAGAGCACTGTCAGCTCACCGCAACTTTCTTTTGTGTAAGACATCAGCCTTACCTCAGAGGATGAGAGTTTTTTCTCACGGACATGAAATGGAATGAACTCCGCCGTCATGCTGAAGGTTATAACGACTCCGGGAACACTTCCTAATTTTTTTTGGTCAATCAGGCTTTCATAATTTGCTTATTTTTTGGCAGCCTGAATCGATATCCTAAAGGGCATCACACTTCCGCAGAGTACTTATTCAACGCTCCAGCTGCCTAAAATATAGTAAGTGTGATGCCTTTTGATTTCGCGGTGACCGAGAAAAGCCTAATTAACCCCGATGAGCAAGCGGAGGATTTTTATTTTATGCAATTTTCGCTTTTAGCTTCCTCTGACTCTGTGCTCTCAATTGCGTGATACAATGTTGCCAATGTAACAGTACTAATAAAAAAATTGAGGGGACGCTTAATCTCCGCCTTAAGGTTATGACGCAGCGAAGGTAATGGACTAATGCCCACATATAGGTATTTCGTCATTCCCTACTTCACATTCATTGATCCCTGGCAGTCGTTATACCATTCCTGGCGCAGTAGTGCATGCCGTTAAGAGAGGCGCAACTGCGTTGAGGTCCTGCCCAGTAGGTCATGCGCGACACATAATTTCTTACTTTTGTGCCCATTATAAAATAACGGGTTAACTAAGTTTGCAAGTCTCACTTATCCATATGTTCCTCTAGCGGCCCTTATTATACAGTTACCTCGAAGTGTTAACGCTCGTTCGCTGTGACGGCTGCACCACCCAATCCAAAGTGAATGTGCCGGTTACCACGAACGGAACACTACCTCACAAGCCAACCTGGGGCCTTCCCCGACTCGGGCATAGATTACAGTGGCTCATTTTTCCACTAAAATTTTCAGTGCTCGCATGGGGGGTGACGATGACGATCGTGTCATAAAGTTCCAGGCAGCGCCCGCTTAGGGCGGCCCGTGTTCGGACGCTCCGTGCATCTGAAGCTGCTCCACCAGGTGCCGCTGATGGGTGTCGTTTTGAGTCGTCTGTAATGGTGGTCGTAATCGCTGCTGCCCCCTGACCGTAGCAGCCATAAGGTTTCGCTAACGGCGCTTGTCGTGCGTGCTCCAACACCACCACAGAGTGCTAGATCGTTAACGTGCCGTCCAGTTTTGTCTTCCTAACAGCCTCTAGTCTCGCGTAGATTTCATCTAGCTTGCAAGCCTTGCCACGTATTTCTTTTTGCCCTTGCTCTGTGCGGACGGGCTTTTAGTTCTAGTTCACATTCTTTTCTACATGAGTGCCACGGTTACGGAAAAATCCGAGGCGCCTTTCGGTACCGAGGCAAAAGCGGGTGGTGTTTTACGCCCAGCGTAAGTCTGTTTTGTTAAGGTTTGTGAACTTAACAGAGCCAGATGTTAGTCAATAGCAGCAAAAAAATGTTTTCTGGAAAATATGTACTAGTAAGGTTAAGAGCAATACGTTGAATTCATTCAATAATTCCGAATACCCAAGTAAAAAGCAGAGACCATACATTTCTCGCAGTTCATGCACATCTAGCGTAAATTAACACTATCGATCGCAACTTAAGGAGTCATCGTTACGGGAAATGCGACCTCTGGGGCCGGGATCAAACCCTCGTATTTCCGGTATCTGCTGACCTTAAGGACGCGGGTTCGATCCCGGCCGCAGCGGTCACATTTCGATGGAGGCGACGTCCAGCAAGTTCCCCGAGCAGCCAGTGGAGCCCTGAAATGTAGAAGCAACCCACTCGACCACTCGCACGAGATAAATAATCTCGTTGTTCCTAATAAATATGTCTCCTCCTCCTCCTCGATCATGCCAGTGAACTGACGCCGTTACACGTGAGTTATTGCACCTGAATGCGATGCAGCGCGCGAAAATCTAAAACCCAATATTTAGTGCAAAGTGGCTTGTTAAGATTCTAAAAATATTATTGGAGGTTTTCTCTACTGAATGCGTCTACAGTGCTTTAGTGTTGCCGAGCGCGAGCCCGAATAAAAGGCTGCGCCATGCACCACGAATAGTTGTTGTAGGCATGCAGCCGGACAGTTTCTGAAAATTTACGTCACCAAGCCCATTTCGATCAATGCGGAGTTAGGTAGCTTGCTTTATTTTGTTCTTTTTAACTAGAATAAGTTGAAATTCACGTCAGAGGCATCATTTCGTCCAGCCAATAGCAGCATCCTCATAGAAATTCTCCCATGATGTACGCTGCTAACGCCTTCAAGGTACCCAAGAGTGAATTCAGCTTGCGCAGGAATAGAACATGGCAAAGAGGCAGCTGAGAATATATTTCTGTTAAAGTCGCTAAGCAGCTGAAAGTTTTCTCTGCTAGATAACTTCGCTACCTTAGTTGCCAGCTTCCGGCATGTGAGATGAGTTGCCCTCTGTAAAGGGCGGTAGCGGTCTCGCAAAAGACCATCAACAAGCGCGACAGCGCGGATAATCATTGGTATAAGGCTGAGTGTTCTTTGTCACCTGTCAAGAGCCTCAAAAAAAAGTTAAATTTTCACTTTTGCAGCGCTTGCTATCCTCGTTCTTTTCCGTATGAATGAGGGGGAGGAAAGAAAAAGAATAAAGTGTGGTGGTTGAAGTGTAGGGGAGAAAACAAATACTCGAAATATTTTTCATAGACGATATAAAGTCTGCGATCGCGGCAGCGGTGAGGCTATTTTTTTCCGGCAAATTCATGGAAACACCTTTCCAGAATATTACTGAAGAGGCAAGTTTAAATTAGGATCACCAGAAGGTAGTTCGCAATTTTAAAAATCTCTCAGTCCCAATTTTAAAGCTGTGTCACAAAGACCGAAGGAAGTCTTCATAATCAAATTCATATTTCTTGTGTACTGGAAACAAATGAAGCTATCTGGACTTGTACCTTTTCAAAAGAGAATAATTTACAGGAGTAGTTGTACCGTTAATTATAATTATATAGATGCCCGGACTACGTTAATAACTGTGAAGTAATCAATCACTATCAATCAGTCACCTGTCACCCTCTAAGTGATCTATGTACATTGCTCTCTGTTTTCTTTTATTTAACTTTTGCCAGTCGGACCTACTCTTAATTACAATTGTTGTACTTTGCTATTACGGTCACGCGCCTTTTGTTCTTCACATTGCACCACAGCGGTTGACGTTTTTGTGTGCTATTCAAATATTTTCTTTTTTTTCCTGCCGTCAGTGACGTGCAAAAATTCCTAATGTGCAAAGAGTTTCTTTTTCTGTTTTTGATTGTATTTTACATGCAAAAGTTCTAACAAGATGTGTACTTTGTAAAACTGCAACTCCTGCCTTGGCCTGTGCCGGCAGTATGAATAAATAAATAAAATAAATAAATAAAATAAACATAGTTGCCTTTAGCTCCCAGCAACATGGCTTTTGCAGCTTTTTTTTGCATCATGTGCCTTGCGAAAAAGCAGCACGAATTCCAAAACAGGCAGGCATGTCACAGCCTTGGGAATGTTAACGATTAGTGGTCACTTTCACATAATGGTACCACGAACGGCAGGAAGAGGAGGAGGAAGAAGAGAAAAGACTGGGAGGTTAACCGGTAGATTAATTGGTTTGCTACCGTACACGGGGGGAAAGGGGTGGGGGCATAAAAAATGAAATATAAAGGAGATTCACTATGAAAATTCAGCGTTCGTTTAAGTCACAGCCTGTCGTGTAGGCCAGAAGTTCGCAAGAAGTGGAGCAGTGCTTTGGAGGCTTTTGCCGCCGACCATCGCCGCGGCCAGTGGCCGAGAATCTTCATTTCCTTCAGTGGGCGTGGATCTAGACGCCCCAGCGCACGGCGGAGCGACTGCCTTTCGGCGCTATAGGCAGGGCAGTCAAAGAATGTGTGATATAGTCTTGTCATACCCGAAGATGGCAGATGCAGGGCTATAAGCCATACCGATTAAGAACGAGTAATGGTTGGTGAAAGCTTCACCAAGCCACAGGAGACATAGCAAAGTTTCTTCACGTCGTGGTAGGCCGGATGGAAGCCGGAGTTTCAGATCTGGGTCCAAGGATTTTAAACGTGTATTGAAAAATCGGCCGGAATTCCACGAACGGTAGGTTAGAACGATAGTACAGGGCTTCACCGGACTGTATAAATATCAGCCGTAATGCGAGCTCTACAGAGCAAATGAGGCATGCCGGGATTTCAACTGCTATATAGCGCGGCGCCAACCGCGCCTACGTCTTTTACTGCGGAAGCAGGGAGGGCCATTCCCGAAAAAGGCGTTGACCTTGTGAAGCCGAAGCGGAGGACCTAGGCACCGTAGCGCCACTAGCGGAGAAGAGAAGTACTTGTGCCCAGGCACATGTGTTCGCCTATATCGGGCGGCTATCGCAATAGAAAGACTCCAACGACGCTTGAGAAGACGACAAACAGGTCACCGCTGATAAATTCAGACGATGGAGACGACCTCTGATTATCGCAGCTTAAATATCATGGCCCCGTTGTAATGCCCGGCGGAAGCCGACCGCACAGCGTGCCGATGAAAATGCGTCTTCATACACCCACGGGTGAAAATTAAAAATGCAACTCCCACATACGTGCCAAGCACCTCGCGTAAATGAAGCTGAAGCGCTGATCGGTACGCCACAGCTTCTATTTTATATCAGAGCATTCAATCTAATAAATCAACTTTAATGTGATCACATCTCGCGATTACAGGTAAGATAAAGCTGGGTCATTCTGGTTAAAAACTCGCAACCATCATGTGATTTTTGAGCCCAGGAAAGAACCTATCGGTGGATAGCTGCGCGTTTATGTGTGCAGTGCACACTGGAACTGCTCCCCGAAGCAAGACGAGGTAGGAAGTATAATAAGCGTCTCAAGGATATGACTGCCGACGTGTCTCTGTTATGCTTGCATGTAAATCTCCTTTCCAGTGGGAGATATAAAAAGGACATAGTTTAGTTATTCTGCAAGAAAAACTATCGCGATGTTACGTCGCCCTTAAACGAATGAAAATCTGGCGCGAGCTATAGATAAACTTGTGCAATGAAGGTACAAACAATGACGCGAGGGCTCAAGAAAAAAAAATCAGATGTGAAGAAGCTTTGCATCACGATATTTAAATCACCGCGGGGTATGCAGGTACTGCACAAAATCAAACCCACTGAGCTTGAAAAAGAAAGCCAGATTCAGTGCTTTTATTTAATGGAAGCGAGTTAATGGTACAGCCTTTAAGAAAGATGGTCGATCTGTCATCTACGAGTTCTTCTTGCTCATGGCAGGAAGAACACCTTTCTAGTGAAGAAAACCGTCGACGAGCTGACAGCGAATGATTCGCAGTTATTGTACTGTTATTATGGTAAAAAAATAAATGAAGTAGACTGTAGTCATCGAAACGGTCTCAGCTAGCTCTGCGGTTAGTTCTAGTCCAGATTTAGTAAAGAAGAGTTCAGGATCATAGGTCACCCGGAGGTTTTGTTTGCGAAATTCAGCTGTGCTCGTAAAAGCACAGTATACTATTGTTTAGCGTCTGAACGTCACGAGTAAAATCACGTATAATGTAGCGCGCAACTCTAAACTCTTGAAGAAGAAATATGTTTGCCTCACCCGAATTGTCTACTATAGCCTAAGGCTACAGCACTCCGTGTTTCTTAAACTTAACTTCAAATTTCCCATTACTACTGTGTCATTTCGACAGGTTCATAGCCCCCTTAATGATTGCAATTTTGATATTTGCTTGCAAAATAATTACTCGTATCCTTGTGACTAGTCAAAGTACCAGAGAGCGCTGTTCTCATAGCTCAGGTAACACCTGCAGCAATCAGAATTGTTTAAAGGCCAAAGTTTACCCTGTGCCTGCTGCGACAGGCGGGGTTGTCTTCCCTGTTCTCCACGTACAGAATGTCTAGATACCTTAAGCTCCTCAACCGTCCTGCCTTAGCATAGCGCTTCCAGCGCTCTTTAAGCTGCATTGTTTTATTTTTGCAATTTCTTTGTGAAATTGGCTTTGTCCGCTGTGTAGGCCTCTCTATTAAGTATGACGGCACGAGAGGAACGGTACTTTTTTTAATGTTGGCAGCAGTACTCTAAGTTGTGACCTCGAAGCAGTTTTTTTATGGAACCCCGGAAGGTCTGAGTGAAATAATCCGAATAGCTTCCGTACAAAATGCCTCAAAACTAAGTGTAGCATTAGTATAGATACTAGATCGACCGAAAGCAATATTCTTAGCCATATTTATTCCACACTTTCGAAAGTGCAGAAACATAACATTATTGTTCCACACGCTTGAAAGTGCAGAAACCTGACATTATTGTTGGTCTACTCTACTCTTGTATTTTTATGTTCTCAACCATCATTTCACGTCATCATTTACGGCATTGCGCGCGGGGTCCGGGCCTTCTCGGACCACACCTTGGATACATGCCTGTTCCAGGACACAGAATAGGTGCTTCAACAGTATATTCTTACATTTTAAGACGCCGATCAAGCTACCAATGTTTCGGTAAGTGAATTTCATTCTTCTGGTAGCCCTACTGGGATTTTGAGATACGGGGAGGGGGGGGGGGGGGTTTAACTGCCCTCCCAACTGCCGAAAACTGGACCCTCTTACCTGGGAACGTTTGGTGCGCTCTGCACGCAGCATGTGTAGTGTCCCAAGAAAAAAAAGACAGGAAGAGGGGCTGGCTATAGTTACACGGGTGCTGAATGTTGTGCTGAAGGAGGCCCTTTTTCTTTACCTCGCATGAGAGAAATAGATGGAAGCGGCCCGGGGTGATCGAACGAATATCCATCAACGAGCTAATGCTTAGTGCCTTCGGCGACAGCCGAAAAAAAAAGGTGAAAGAGAGACACAAACCCTCTAACTTTGTATACTTTATTTTTCTCACGCTTGAACGCCTTCTTTCCTTTTTTTTTTTCACTCCCGCTTGGTGTTAGCGGCAGCGCTCAGAGATGGCATTCTTACGTAGTTTGGCTGCGTTACATTTTTCAGGAAGAAGAAAAAACAGACTTAAATGTGAGAAAGGTATAGTAGAACAAACAGATGAGTGAAGCATGAAAACCAAATCCACTTACATAAGTTAAAAGGCAACAAAAAAAAGAACACAGGATGCTACGTTTTTACGGAGTTCACTCTCAAGAAGCGCAATATTTCGCTCGGTTCATTCCTTGCTATGTCCTTTAGAGCTAGTACGGTTCTTATATATTACTGCGCACAGGTGCAATCACACTATCTCGCTAAATTCTTCTTTTCTGCCCTCTACAAAGTATATGGGAGCTACATGTACACATTCCGCCCACGTTTTGCCTTCGGCAGAGGCCACTTTTTTGCTGTCCCGTATACTCGGTCAGATAGACAGGTCACGTGTCGTGGGGGAGCGAGAAAAAAGATGTTGGCCGCTTAAGCGATACCGCCCCATGACACTTTCTGAGGGACCGGTTATCATTTCACATCAGGTTATCCTGGCAGCAATCACGTTTTTATTAAACCAAGCATTAAGCCTTTCTGAGTGAGAGACGTTTCATCTGTTACATTTTGTATCCACCCATCTTTTTTAGCTGGCAAAGGAAACATACCAGATGACACTTGTTTGAAGGGTCGCATATACTTCGGAGCTCAGGTTAGGCGCTTAATCTGGCGGCGCGCGCCCGTAGCTTCCACAGCACAGCCCAAAAAAATGTCCGCGAGTATAGGCATAGCGTTGATAGTCGTTAAAAATGGCCGCGTGACTTTCTGGAAAGACCACCTCTGGTATCTTCAGGGGCACTGAAGAGCAAGATACTATGCTGAATTAGAAGAGAATAAGAAAAAAACACGAAAGAGAGCATGCGTGACACTTTCAAGTCTTTATTGCAGAAATAATGCGTGCTCAAAATTCTGGACTTTGTTACTAACGCCACCTACATTTTTTGCATGATATAACAAGGGCATCATAGTTTGCTAGCTGGTAAGTCTCAACAGATGCCCACTGTAACTGAGCTCAAAGCTGACTAGACTGTCATTGGCTAAGAGGGAAAAAAATTTCGAAATGTACCTTCATGAAGAAATGTGTCGAACAGGCGAGAAATTCTGCGTGCCACATTTTAACGCCTGTGCAGCACTACTGTCAAAACATTTAAAGCAAGTAATTATTTCTTAACATTGCTATCGCTCTTATCAAATGCAGACTTTGTGAATCTTGGTGCCTCACGTTCTAAAGCGGGAATTGTTTCAGCAGCAAGTTACACGAGAGCCAAACGTGAGATTGTTGTAGTTTTAAGGCCTAAGGTAGTGATATAAGCTTTATTGCTTATTCCAAAGCTCAGCTGCGCCTGAGCATAAAGTTGGGCTAGTTTGTTTTGCATAACTTAGCGCTAAGGACGGTACGAGAAGAGTAGGAAAGGTGCAGATAGGTTTCGAATTGCTTATTATACTGCAATATATCGGTTTCCAAGCAAGAATTAATTAAAGCTGATTTGTACCCGCCGCGGTGGCTCAGTGGTTAGGGCGCTCGGCTGCTGATCCGGACTTCCCGGGTTCGAACCCGACCGCGGCGGCTGCGTTTTTATGGCGGAAAAACGCTAAGGCGCCCGTGTGCCGCGCGATGTCAGTGCACGTTAAAGATCCCCAGGTGGTCGAAATTATTCCGGAGCCCTCCAATACGGCGCCTATTACCTCCTTTCTTCTTTCACTCCCTCCTTTATCCCTTCCCATACGGCGCGGTTCAGGTGTCCAACGATATATGAGACAGATACTGCGCCATTTCCTTTCCCCAAAAACTAATTAAAGCTGATTTCTGTACTTGAGAGAGATCTTAGAGAAAGTGAAACAAATGTGTGGTATAAGTGTTTTAGGAGGATAAGGTATGGGAAGGGCGGAAACCGGATAGCTGTTCGTGTGCTGAAACGTAATGCTCAGATAAAGCCGCCATAAACCACATTGAACGCTTGACACTTTCCTATACACCGTTTTTTGTACTCGCGTTGGCAGATCGCATGAAGTCTTAGAGAGGAGATTACAAAGCAGTATCGAAGCTGAACCACCATGCGGATCACTTCACACGTATGTAAGTCCAAAAGTGCCATCGCCGCCGGCAGCGTTACATTTTCTTGATATATACAGGGTCCGGTTATTTCCCCAGACCCTAAAAAATATTATATTGATGTGTAAATTATGCACATGCCAACTTTTAAACAATCGCGAAGTATTTGTAAGGCAACTTTTGACACAAATGAATGCTGTTAATCTTGTTTCCCTAATCCAAAATTACTGTGAAGAAATGAGCGCAATGACCGGCCGGCCGGATCTGGCCCGGGCGACCATGTAGCGTTTCAAGGGTTTGCTTCATATAATCTTACTCGGCCAGCCAGGAATTTCGATGGAGAGCTCTGCGACGCTCGCCATCTGCAGCTGCGTCAGTCGCATGTTTTCGGGCACTTCGTTGCCAAAAGCGATGCGCTAATCCGCATTAATAGAGAAAGACGTCGGAGTCATTCGCCTGAGTAGTAGACGTAAAGTGTTTTCAAGGTGATGCAAACATTTTACGCCCGTTCGAAGGAAATAAATAACGCTGAAAAGATCACTGATGCCACAAACGAGCGTGGGAGGGCTGAATTTTTTACATTCATTACCAAGTACCGCACGCTGCCAAATCTCCCACGCGAAAGCAACCGTAACTGCAGTGTGGTCGTACGCCCGGTTGGATGATTCGTTGGTTTGTTCTGTTAGTTTGTTCACTCAGGGCAGTAATTTTAGCGCAAATCCACTATGGCGTATTTCCTTGAAAAAGTAATGAACGATAGCAGTCGCTGAGTCACCTTATTATCATGAGTGGGCTACTATCAAGGACGACTTGGTGTGGGAGCATTCAAAGCAGATAAAACATGCTGCATGAACTGTAGCCTCAAACAGCAGCTGGTCACCACTGCTCCCTGTTTCAAAAATAGAACAATGGCGTAATCATGAGGTATATAATTCTGGTGCAGCTGACAACGAATCAGGAAAGTTGCGTCACAGCGCTGGGCATTCGACCACGCGATGGAGCTGATCAAGTATAAAGTATGGCCATCGGTCCTGATAGGCGAGGAGGTCGTATTTTCTGAGAATGGTCCCACATCTAACTCGTGCGATTTATAGAGCCGAGAATCCGATTGTCTTCACACGTACTCAGAAAAAAACAAGGAATGAGAGACAATACAAATGTCGCAGACTAGAGAAGAGCAGGGGACCTAGTGTGGGAGGGTCCTGGAAGAGCTTTAAGACACCAAGGCGCGAAAATCACTTTGTGCTGTTAAGGTGGTTTCCGTTGAAAGGATTACCAGTGCGGCGTGATACTAAACAGAAGTATAAAACAAAAAAAGAGAGAACGCAGTTTCAGCAGGCACAGAAAATGAAAAAGGGATCGAGAACAGAGCCTGAGGCAATACGCGGCGAATGCTGAGGTCAGTACGATAAACGCTTCCTTTAGCTCCCGCATGGCGCAATAAGAACTTTTCACGGTCAGGAGCCGCTACGGTCTTAGAAAGGTTTGCGAAAGGCGCAGACTTGCCTGCGGCTTGGGACAGTGCTGTGGTAGCTATTGCTTACGCTTCTTAAGAGTAATTCAGTACTGTGGTGAGGAAATAGCGGCGCAAGAATTCAGCGGCGGGCCGTAGCACGAGCTGCGAGTGCTGTGCAGACTTTTGCAATAAGTGCGTTGTGACATAACAAGGTCGAGAAGTGTGTCTACATTGTAGTAACATTGCAGAAATTGATCTGACGCGGTCAGCAGAATAGAGCGCTCTTATATTTGGAGAGTAAAAACCGGGCGAAATAAACTCTCTGCTCAGAACTTTCTTCGTATCTGGCTCTCTTTTTGAGTCTTCTGTTTTGCTCTAAGTTTTTACGCGACAAGTTGCTTTCTCAATTAGGGATCGAGATACAAGTGATTGCAGAACGCTGATATGCGAATTTCGAGTGAAAGCACGAATGGGCTGAGCATTCCAGCCCTCTAACCGAATGCTCCGAATGTAAAGGATGATGACATGTTTACTGAGAATTTTATTGTCGAAAATTCGGCCATGGTCAGAAAGGAGACTAGGTAAAGAGTAAAAAAAAAGCTTCTTCGGAGTAAGTTTTTAAACTGTCGGTGAGAAAAGCGTTGTAAAATAGGCGCTGACAGATCTACTTAACGGATGCACAAAAATTAGCTTAGGTTCAACCCGGATGAGCGTAGTAGGCGAGCAAAAGCAAAGCCGGCGGTATTTATAGCGAAAAAGGGTATTACGTCATTGCTACGTCATCGCATGAGGTCACATCAGGTGACACGAATCTCAGTTCTGAAGCTCAAGTAACCCCTGGTCATTGGTCCTCCGGTCGCAGGTCATTAGCTATGACAATAATACACAAGCATACCATGACTATGCGCAGCAAGACACATAGTCATACACTGTTAGTCCTGGGGCTGTGCGTTTGGTTTGGCCTTGATTGGGTTCAAGGTCAAGCGCGAAAAGCCCGTCGAAACTGTAAGTTGCACCTCGAGTAGCGGAACATACTTCTAAAACAAATCCAAGTAAGAAATAATTGGTAAATAAAGGTAGCGTGGTGGCTGATTTATTAGCGTGATTTTCAACGGCATTAGGACAGAAACAAGCGTGTACTCAGCACTAAAAAATTCATAGGTGACTTTGAGAATGCAGTTCGCTGCTGTACACTGTCTGATAATTCCTGGGCACATAAAAAAAACCGGGAAGGCATGAACACGACGGGTAGGGCGCAATTAACGCATATTGATGGCGTAGGACCGGCACGAAGATTGCGCAAAACGTCGAAGAAGGACGGAGCAGTATTAGCCGAAACAGGAAGCTCTACAACAGCTGTGATAGTCTAACACGCGCATGAATGATACTCTTCTCTCTCTTCAAAATTAGTTCTTCAGTTCCTTGGTCATCTCTTGCTGTATTTTTGAGTAACGCATAATGCGGTTGTTCAAGTGCGTTGTTGCAAAGGGGTGAATTTAAATGATGCTACAGCCGACCTAGAGATGGATTTCTTTCATTACGAAACATGCTTTCGGAGCACAACAAAAAAAGCAGTTGACAGAGCAGACAACACTAACGACGATGTTTCTTACAAGCTACTAGCTACAGAGCTACGAGTTTACATCTGAGCACTGCATGCATAATTGGCTATGTTGTCTAGGCTGGCGGTCACCTGTGTGCCCTAATTTTGAGATAGTCCCAATTCAGTAAAACGTCTGTTGCACTTCTGTGCCTTCTGTGCATGCATAGTGCTTCCACTTGTTGATTTTGAGGAAAAAGTTTTTGAAAATGTGCTTCATTCACAGAGCTTATATTTCACCATTGACTTATCCGGACGTGCTAACATCTATAAGCTAGTTCCATCACCGTTACGTACATCTGTCGTGCTATGCTTATCTTTTATTGTGAACGCAAGCTAGGGCCTGCCTCGCGAAAATAGTAATCTTTTCGTTAAAACGGATGCTCGGGCGAGTTGGTATGACATTTTCCTGTCTGTGTGTCTTCCTTCTGCCCGTGTCCAAGTTCCCGCTGTTTTCAGGAAAAGCTTTTTGTGCTTTCTGTAACATAACACTTGTCTCATAATATTTTTCTTTCATTTTTTTTATCCAGCTCTTCTTGGAGCTCTCTCAAGTTATTCAGTTGCTCATCCGACTATTGAAGATAAGTATGAATTTCATTATCGTAGATATCCTTAATTTTATTTTTTCAAAACTTTTTGTTTCAATGGAACTTATCCGCGACTTTTCCGTGCTATGCTAAAACGATTGCCGTTCTTGACCAAAAACAATAACAGCAGCTTACGAAAAGACGAGGTTTGGTCCGTATAAGTTAGAGCTGTAGAAATCAGCTGTTTGCCATCTGTGATCGACAGTTTGAATAATACTTCTCGCCGTTGCAAGGAAATCGCTAAAAAGGCGAAATCCAAACTTGCCCATCCTATGAACGCAACGTCAAGAACGAAAGTTGCCGTTTTATGTGATTATTGCAGCTGTTAAATATTTGATTCAAGCAAAAATGAATTCAAAGAATTGGGTTTTGAGCTCAGCCACTTAGAAAAAATAGGTCAAGAACAACCTGCACAAAGCTGCTAAAAAGAAAAGAGAATATCAGCATGGCAATGTACGTATCAATTATACTCTGCTGCCTATCGGCAGATTTTAAAAGCATCAACCTACGAAAGTAATAAACTGCATTTAATTTTTTCCCAAGTATTCTAGAAGAGGCTTTCTTCTGTGGTCTGCAGCGAACCCTGTATTGGCGAACCATCTCAATATTAAGAGAAACATTAAATGTCTTCGCGTCCAAATACAGAGTGGTGTGCAAGTTTCGTTAAACATGCTTTATGCCCTCATGAAAGACTGGCGCCAAGAGCCAGCGGAGATATTCCTACGGTTTTTACTGCTGCGTACGGTAATAGACAGTACAGTGGGTTTAGTGAGGCTTTTGCAGAAGCTCTCAGAGGAAGTATGTATGCAAAAATGCAGGCCTTTTCAGCTGAAAGCCGGCTACAAAGCGCATCGCAGGATTCCTATTTACTGCAAAGCTGAGCAGTTTAACTAAATGTTTTCAACACTCGGGTGAAGACCGTTACACGTCCGTGATATTCACGACGAATATGTGTCAGACAGCTCGCAAGTTAAATTGCGTCTCTATTTAGCCGCACGGCCTTTCCAGGGTCTCACAAAGTATTGTCCGGTTAGCTCGCTATGTTTTGCAGTCGCTCGCTTCATTTCGGTGTTCTGGTTTACAGTCCAGCTTCTCAAAAAAGAAAACAAGAAAGACCACTGTTGTCAATCGTATTTCAGAATATATGAGAGAGAGGAGGGATTTGCTGAACACGAGGTCAATCTTCGCGTCTCTAACTACCCTACCTTAGGAGCACCAAATGCAATGCACAACAAATGTGTTTTGTTTTGAACAAGATTTGCTTTGCCGTTAGAATCGAGTGACGCCTGAGCTAATAGAGGCTGGAACAGTGTCTGTCGGGCTTTCAAAAACAACTGCTTTTTATTCTGATTTCTTTAGGCTGCTTATATAGCGATCGTTATGTGACATTGGAAAGAAAAACAAATAAACCTGATCCCTTAGTGTGACCTGCAAGATCATGTATCTGAGCACGAAAGTCCCGGCATGCTACTTTGTTCTGAAGGGTACCAACATTCAAAACAACTTCCGTCATTGTTTAGAAAAAGATAACGCTTTCACTAGCCTTATGCTAAGAAGTAGTCGCAACGAAATAAACACAGCAGTATGCGCTTCCTTAGCTGTGTCACATAGTGAGCCAGATGCGATTTAATGCAGGCATAAATTACATCAGTGCAAAGAACGTGATTCCAGAGTAAACGTTGGAAGGTGCCCAGAAAGCAGCTTGAAATAATCCATCGGCACAAAGACCAAATGCAACTCATAATCAGAAAAGAAGTTGAGGTAGTGTTATTTGCTTTGCAAACCACGCAAGCTAGAATATAATAGTGAAAATAGCTGCACTGCTACAGGAAAGCAGTGGTAACAATTAAGACAAAGTAAATCAAAAGCAAACAAAAGAAATAAAGCTCCGGCTGTAACGACAGTAGGAAGCTCCGGGTGTGAAGACCATTGTAGTGATAGCAGCAAACGAGAATATTCACAAGCCAAAGCTTCGCAACGTCGCCTCCAGTACCACATGTGCGAAAGCTACTGTAGATGTCATTGCATGAGGCAAGGTTTTCCCTCGAAGAGTTATGAAGCAGTGGTTGTGCCGCATAGACACGTTTGAGACGTAAAAGCAGCTGTCAGATAAGAGGAAATGGGAACGAGGGAGCAAAGAGTGAGGTGGCGCACAACTAGGAGGCGGATGAAGAATGTGAAGCAAATATCAGTAAAATTACCGCAGAAAAAGTAACGTCAAGGATTGAGAAGAAATAGAGTAAAAACGTCGAGAACTATTTTTTCTATTGTGAAAAGGGGCCGACGAAAAAATAGACCTACTTATAATAGCGTTGATTAGGCCCTGTAAACAGAAATGAACTATGCCCTGTGAGCAGAACAAAACGAAGTATTTCAGGAACAAGAACGTGTAGTCAGTGCAGTTATGTACTTCAGTAGCCTGAAACGTGCTAACGAATGGGGAACATGCATGCTGTATCCGCTGGTAAGAATGCCATGCAGCTGGTTTGTGCAGCATAGTTACAAAAAAAAAATTCGAAAACACACGACCCGTCAACTTTTGTCGGTCCTTAGTAGCTTACAGTTTCACGGGTTACGCTGTTTCACGAGTTATGCTTAGTTGATAACGATTTTCTGTCTTTGCGGTTGGCGCGCGCGCGCTTTCTTGTTGAAGGAAGGAGGCATTGTTCAATAAGCCAGTTGTTTGCCTGCGCTTGTCCCATGCGCTTCTTTTCTTTTGTCTCGTTATGAGGAATATTTATTGTTCTTATAATTACGCTGTACCCGTCATTTCTACCACCGCTGCAAGCAATTTCCAGATTATTCTGAGGCATTCATTTTCATCGCTAGCTCTGAGCAATCTGCAGGCATGCAGTCATGCAGGAATTCTTACCGTCAGTTGTGAGCAACTTATTGGTTGCGTCTATTTTACCGTTCACTATGACTTTTCTAAGCACCATGCTTACACATGTCCCGGGCGGGTATCAGAAGTGCTGGGAGCACTCAGTATCGTCGCCCGGGATTCGCGACTGCAGTTGTTCCCTCCCGCCCTTCAGTGTCTCGGCGTGGCTTCAGCATTCGGGAAGCGGAGTGATTAGTCGAGCTTAACATGATACTACTATTTATTGGTTTCAGAAGGCCATGAACAGCACTTTCGTTGCTTTGGATGCGCAAAGCTTCTGGTACAGCAAAGAAGGCTAGGGTCAACGTAGAGCTATACAAGATTAAGTGCTCTCCTCACGACTTTTGCTTTCATTTGCAAAATTGTGTCATTTTTTAAATATCGATGTTTCCAGTCACGTTACTTAAATCATCACTTTCGATGATAATGAAGGTTAATTCAAGCTATAATTAGTGCCTGACCAATAAAATGTTCAAGGATGTTATTTTATCATATTAACGGTAAGGTAAGTAATTAAAAATTTACATATTTTAGCTATACGTTGGAAAACCAAGCGCCCTTTTTTCGTTAATCCTGTTCTCTCAGTGCGCGCCTAGTGAGCACACAGAGCGCAGAACAATGCAATACGTGCGCTGCAACAAATTTCAGAATACACGGTAAACCAGAACTTCAGGAACGGTAGCACAAAGACTATACTGCAAACATATTCAAAAACAAAGTAGGGATGTGCAAATGTTCGCAAATTTTGAATAACGAGTCGAACGTCCATTCCATTCAGCGAAAGAACACTAGCGCATGTTCAAAATTATTCGAAATAAAAAGATTCCGTTCGCAAGTTTACCAATGGTTTTCGAGTAATCGTCATGAAGATCGAGCACGACACGCCGTAGTTAATTTTTTCTGCTGGAGAGAGGGGGGGCGACTTTTTCAAAAACACGGCCCACTCCTGCTGCCGCATTCAGTCTGTGCAGAAAGGAGGGTTTAGCACCCCGACGTGGTTCATTTGTGTGGCGACATTCGTAATTGCTCAATATCCCTCAAGATTGGGCGACGCTACACATTTCAAACACTGCCAGTATTCCCAATCTCGGAGGTCTTGACCCGCTCACTCACTGCTCTCATCAACTGGGATTTCCCGTTAGTTTGTACGCTGTCGTCATAACTAGCGAAATGTAGTTTGTCTACGCGTATTCAATCAACAAGACAGAGTTAATATGCTGACGTTGTGTTCCCCGCCGCTTCGTGGAGATCAGTTTTACGTCGTGGACATCAGTTATATAGCGCCACTAGAGTTTCGCTGTTACCCATGAATATTCTTCTCGTCCAAATATCCACACAGGTAAGAAATTATTATGCAAAAATTCGATTCTTCTTCGATTCGGCCCTTTCACTAGTCTATTCGTATTCGATTTCATCTTTAACTACATGATTATTATTGAATTCGGTAGGAAAGCTAGCCTATTCGTATTCGATCAAGTTTGAAAAAAGCACTATTTGAACACCACTAAAATAAACTTACTGTTTGCTTCCTTTATGAAAAAAAACACCTGTTTTTGCATTGCAAAAAAAACTATCGTAATGTTATTTGTCAGTCCTGAGTAAGCAGATTCGATTGCGAGCGTAAGCGGCTCAAGTAACAGCAGTGCGGTAGAAATCTCCTGAGCAATGGTGGAGACGCTTTTTTTACATTCCAGAATATTTGGCTAGCAGGCCAGCTTGTATTTCCCCGCTCCCATCGGCCTTCTGCTGCTCCTGTTCTCTAACCGGAGTATGTTTTCTCTCCAACCCAACATGTACATATAAACAATACGGGAAAGAACAATTATTGGTATATTTACTGCATATCAAAGTAGAAGCAAGGAGCACTACATGGGTAATATTTTTAAGCTCAGTATAGCTTCCACTCGTGATTGTTATGAAATAAAAAATACACCGATATGATTGGTTTGTAGGAATTTTGAGCGGAAATGTTTACTCTGCAGAAAACTAAATGCCTTAGTTACACACTAGAACATGCAATCGTTTAATGTGTCATACGCAGCACACACACGCACACTTATTCGTCAGATTATTCGACATACGCAAACAAGACAATTTAACTACGAAGTCACTGGCTTGAACTGTAAGATAGTGCACGCCGTAAAACGGCAGAACTCTACTTCCAGCGAGAAGCAAATAAGCCAATTAAAGCGTGACAATTATTGTCGATTGTGCGTGGGTCTCTCCTGGGACAATAAAGCCGGAAGAGTTTTAAACAAATTCATCAACCGCACACTAGAAGCATGTGCACAGACGCTCTTGCATGGGCGGCTATATCAACATGAAAACTTACCTTGGCAACCGGAAAGCTTAAAACTAAGAGACAGTAAACTTACTACGAGATGGGTAACGCATATAGGCCGCATTAACATAAGTAATGGAATCCTAGGGGCGCATGCATGAAGGACACCTCGACCCCGTAGCACAAATCACGCATTGCTGCTTTGTAGCCACGCACACAAATATCTCAGATCAATAACAGCATGAGGATAACAGAGCCGGGCACGAGGCATGGCACAACGCCAAAGCAAAGCATCGTTATGCTTAGGACGCTGCCCAAGACAAACTCGAAACTTCAAGCATGGTCGGAGCCGACGGACGGCAGACCGACACCTTCCCCGTGTCCTCAGCAGCGCGCTGGGTTCTCAGAAAGGTCTCTCGTCGCGTCGGTCACAGGTGGCCTTGTAAGAAGAGAACTTTTTTCTCTTGTTTTCATGGTGCCGGGGCTATCGAGTGGTTTATGCTTTGCCGCAAACAGACTTCTCACTTTGTAAGCTGTCGAGTCGCGAAAACGAGTTTTTTTTTTACCACTTCAAGTTCCAAAGCATACTCGTATTCTTTCGAATTAAAGTATAACAAAACAGTCTTCAGGTGTTACAACCTTCATGCCGCACAAGAACAGTGATAACAACATAACGCTTGTAGCGGCAACATCCATTTTAGAGGAAATTAGCTCGTATAAGATTCCTAAAAGTAGCTCTGTACGTTGCAAAGATTACGGTTTGCGAGAAAAATTGCGGAATATCCTTGGAACAACAGTAGACATAAGCTGAAAGGCATGACAGTGAAACTGGCATGAATGCAATGAAGGAGTCCTAGAATGACGATATAATGAGTTTACAGAAAGAAAAAGAACACGGGGCGGAGAAGAAAAAGAAGAAGGAAGCTGTGACTGCACCTTGCCATTTGCTTCCCCCCCCCCCCCCTCTCCCTGTAGACAAATCTTCGAGGTGCTCAGAAAAGATGAAAAGAGCAACACGGCTATCATCTATCTTATTACATGTAGCAACAAGCCACGAAAAACTAAAAAATCAGGCTACTTTGCCGTTAGAAACTACACCAACATAGGGAGGAAACCGTTCTAGTAAGAGTGATGAGTCAGAAGACCAAAACATTACAAGCATTAATTTTATAACAAGCAGGTAGTAGCCAGTAGCGCAATAACAGGGACAGAGATTAATTGGGGAGCCAGTCAACATACTTGATTGCATCTCATCCGGGCTGAAATGCCGATCTTTCAAGTTTGTAGGGCATCCATGTGATTAGAAAAAAAAATGTTCCCTCTCCGAGTCCTTGTAGTCAGCCAACTAGTCTCATTACTGAGCTCAACCTGGGCACAGAGGAGTACGCGTCTTGATCATTGACGTAATGTCAGAGGTGATATTTTCGTGGAGTAATTTGGAAAAGAACGGTCAGTTTGCCTGGTGTGTGGGGAAATAATGTCCGCTTTTGCATTGAAGAGGGACTAATACAAGCCTTTGTAGATGTTCTTACGTAACTTCCTCGTGATAAACCGGCACCCGCAAGAAAAAGAGAGTTCGGGCTCAGCTTAAGCTGATGAGGAAGAATACTGGATGGACGATCAGACAGTCTGACATGAGCAACGTGCGTGAAGGGGTGCTTTTGCTTGAAACCTTTTATGATGAAGGCGTTTACAAATGCTGGTTTTTGATCTGGTGCTCTTCCAATTTTTTCGCAGCGAAATCTCTAACCTTGCTTCACATCACAGCGTTTTAACTTTTGCTGGTTTACCGGAACTTGTCAAAGTAATGCACTCGCCTTCGATCAACATGCTCCCCTGAGCTTGCTGCAGTCTTGTTTATGATGAATGACTAACCATAACATGGTTTACGCAGTAGCGTACTAGCTCAAATGAAAGTCTTGCACAAAGAACCATAATTCTTGCCTCTGTCGTTTTTCTGCTCAGTGTGGCGAGCATGCAGCTAAGTGAATTACTTTGTTTCTTTTTCCTCATTCCACAGCGAATTCGTTTTAACTTTCACGTAATACAATCGTCTTTTCCAGTTCACAACACTATGCGCACGTGCCTACTGGTGCACCCGCTTGTGTATCTGGCAGAAGAATGTGGGCAGCCAAGAAGTTTTCTAGGAGGAAAAGGCACGAAAATTGACGACATGAATAAAATTGCTAGCGATGTTCAGGAAAAAATAATAAAAATGTCAGAGCTATGAAGGAAACACCAACAGTCGGCCTCTAGACAGCGGTAATAGCGTAGTAGGAAAGTGGCAGAAAATTATTTTTACTGAAAAATGAACAGTATAAGCAGTGCTTTTTTCAGAATTCTTTACACCCATACAGTGGAGAAATAAAATGTGTTTCTGTCCTCTGGTATACAAGCGTGTGCAAGAGCAGACACGTGAGAGCGACAATATGGACGGGATGAGGCGAAAGTAGGCGACAAAAGGAGGAAGAAATTATCCATCGAATAAGAGAAAAAAGAGAAATGTAATGCACATTGTTGCCAGAAGTACGCGTAATATACAGAAATATGACAGAGAATTTACGCATACATTCATAACAGTCGAGAGGAAGAAAAGAACTTTAAGAAAAAAGGAAATTTACAAGGGTAACATGTTTGTGCTGTGCGTTTAGCAAGGTGCATTAATGTGTCATTAATGTTCTGAAATTTCGCCTATCGGTTGCAACAACGTTCTTGACAAAACCCGAGTTGTGATAAATTCCGCGTAAATATTAGTCGGCGGAAGCTTTGTTCTTGCTGTCGATATTTCTTGATTGAAGCCTTCCAAAAAGTATGACCTCATTTCATACATACACTTACAAATACAATGACAAGTAAAAGTTTATTTTACGTAGTTTCTTGCGTGCGCATGTTTTTCACCTAAAGCTGAAACTTAAAATAATGCATAAAGCAGGCAGATAAAGCACAGCTGGCAACACTACACGCTTGTATGCGCCCTGTTTCAATGTTTGCAATTGAATACTTTTTATGTAATATCACTGGCCCTCTCCGAGAACGTGCATGTGATGTCAAAGAAGGCAGGCAGTCTTAATTTCTTTGACCGTAGCGACAACTAGACCGCTCCCCAAATGTTCCGCTTCCCATTTACTTGACTAATATGACACATTAGACTAACAGCTATATTATTCCCAAGTACAGAAACGGCACTGGACCCCAATTTTGTGACCGTTCTGAAACTGAAACCAAGATTTATGGCTGCTGAGATATCAATCCAATGCCTACGCAAACACGACAGAACACTACTTGCGCAAAAGTGAAGCAGCGCTACATGAAAGGTGCGCGTGCACTTGACAAGCATGTAGAAAAAGCTCCCAAGGAAAACACCATTCGGCTACATGTCTTCTTAAGAACCTAGGATTAAACACGTAGCCGCGGATTAGTACTGTCTCATCATCATCAGCCTGACTACGCCCACTGCAGGGCAAGGGCATCTCCTATATCTCGCCTGTTAACCCTGTCTTTGGCAGCTGCGGCCACCTGACGTTCTGCCGCCCGCTGCTACGCTTGCCTTCTCGTGGAATCCCCTCCTTTACCCTTAGGCACCAGCGGTTATCTTGCCTTCAATTTACATGCCCTGCCCAAGCCCATTTCTTCCTCTTTATTTTGAGTAGGATGTCATTAACCCGTGTTAGTTCTCTCACCCACTTCCGGTTTCTTAACGTTACACCTATCACTTCTCTTTCCATAGCACGCTACGTTGTCCTTAACTTAAGCTGAATCCTTTTTGTTAGCTTCAAGTTTCTGCTCCACGATTGTGAGAGGCAGAAACGTGGAGTACTCTCTCTATCTGCTTGTAAAGCATTGATTTAGCTCAGAAACAGGAGTCAATCCCCATCAATCGCTTAAGCTTGCACCGTCTGGACCCAAGGTGTTCGCTTTAGTCTCTTGCCTATAAACATCAACTCAAGCAAGCCCCGTGCGGTACAGCGGTGAGGTCAGGAAAGAAATGATCCAGGTTCTCACCTTGAGAACCATAAACATCTCAGGCTGTTTGCACATTTCTCAATGACGAGCGCATCATGTGTGTTTTCGCAACTGGAACGTTTCTTTGGTGCCTGGCTTCAGTGCAGGCAGTAGTCGAGAGCGGCGACCTGTTCCTTCGTGGCATCGTCAAAACTACGACACTGGATTGTGGCTGTCATGGCCGAGGAGTTCCTATGCACTTCACTGGAATGAGTACGGATTAAAAGCCATTCGAAGCAGACCGACACACGCGTTACGGTAATAACGTCTTAATGAGGCTGGACGCGGTCACAAACGTATTGCTTACATTTTGAGGCGCTCTTTCTCGCTGGTGCTCATCACACGCTTTTTCAAAGGGCCTTTTGGACGCGCGTGCTGGCTTAAGAAAGCGCGCCTTAAGGATGAGCACCTATAAATATGCGGCTACTTATATACACACAGGCGTAAAGTACAGTACTGGTTTAAGCAATATTTTGTATTTTGTAAAGACGCGTGAAAAAAGCTGCGCCTTGAAAGGTACAACGCGACAGCGTTAATAGGTCCTGTCAGTGATTTCACTTGCCCGCGCCGACATAGAAACGGTTTCTATACTTGCGCAACCGCACTCATAATGTGAAATGTCACATGACATATATATAAATCAATGTTTTAATGAAGCCGTACGAAGGTACCTGTCTTCCGTACTCAACAATAAAGACAGAAACCTGCGTGTTCTACAGCTATTGCGGGTCTGATTCCCAACCCAAGGGTTAGAAGTTCATTTGCCGACCAATTACCCACTTTTCTTTCCAGCACAATTCCATAAATGTGTACACTTACACGTCCTAATGACAGTCGACTGAGGTTGCGACCTTTCAAACACCTTTTTGAGGACGCTTTTACCACTTAAATCCACCACTCCACGTGTGACAAAGCCACCTATTCGACTAAACCATATTTTACACTCACTCCGCCATTTTCACACATTAAAAAGAATGGAAACAATAAATGTACGCTGCCTTCGGATGGACTGCATGACGCATAAAATTGCTTCCTCTTGCGTCATAACCACAAGCCGCTTCGAGGGAAGCCCGAATATACTGCTAATTATTCCGTGTACACATCAAAAGGCCTCGACCAGCAGGTCGACTTAGGGGGCGGTAGGCAACACGACGGGCAAATGCTATAACACTCCGTAGAGCGACAAAAGAGCAAGCCAGTCAAGCACGGACGTGCTATTCTGTATGCTTCTCTGAGAAAAGAAATAGCACGCCTTTGAAGAATGCTACAGCTCATGAGTGTAATAGTGTCTCAGAGGTGGGCATTTTGTAGTGCAGAACTTAGTTGCCGGAGGTTTTTAAATAAGCAGAAACAAGAATTCAGCCCAGTCAAAAACACGAAACGCTCAATGATGATCGATGGCACTGCATGCGAGCAGAAACGCCTCGATCTGGCTCTGAAGACGCGGCGGCAGTGTACCCTCCTTCAAGAGGCAATTTTATTTCGCGTTCAGGGCAAAAAGAAATAAAAGGCGATATGAAACAGCCATTTAAAACGAAATGGTCGTTAGGTTCTCGCCAAAAACGGGTTAACGACTTCGTCTTTGCAATGCTAGATTTTTGTTTCCAACATTTTCATGATAAATGTTGGAAGCAACAAAACTATCATGCAAACTGATCATCGCCACTGCAGGCGCTCTACGAGATGAAGAGTCACTCAAGGAAGCAAGATAAGGAAGATCGTGAATGAAGTTTATGTAAAAAGTTAAGAAACAATAAATGAAGACAACACCGCGGCTGATGATTGATAGCAAAAGTGTTCGCTGAGCACGAAAATCAGGCACTTGCAAAAAGGCACCAATAGGACTCAACCATGACTATTTTACACGTGCTCGCCTCAACAGAAACTGGCAAGACGAAATCCCGCGACTTTAGGCATTTTTTCTGCGAAGAAATTACGTCGATAAACGCAGCACTTTTCTGCTTCCTGACCTCCCTATTCTTTATTTCTGGTCAGATGTCCTAGTTACCATCTCTTACTGAATCTCTGTTGCCGGATTCGTGCAACGATTGTTATCATAAGTGGCGGACACAGCAATAGTTCTGTAGATACGTACAAAACAGAAAACACTTGTCTTTCATGAATGGCTAAAAATATTTACCACAGCAGTCTTCGTGTCTGCATACACTAGGCTACCATGCGTTTACTTCGGATCAAGGGCCGGAATGAGCTACAGCATTCACTTCCCCTTCTCTAGTGTTTTAAAGGGCAGTGTACCGGCAGGGTTACTGTAGAAGAGGACTAAAGAATAAAATGTTTATTATAAATTTGTCTCCTAAACGCTCGCACACGTGCGCTGCTTACACAAATTATTTAGCTCCCCCAGTGTGTAAGTAACATAGAAGTTCACATGGTAATACTGGTACTCGCGAAACATTTGAGGGCTTGTCGGCAGTAAATATTAATGCAAGATCTGTGTTTGCAGTTACAATGAATGATGAGAACATGGAGACAAAGATGCCTAAAATGATGGGAAAAAATTTGGGGTGATTAATGCGATTCATGCTTCGCTGTGTGCGCCAGCAATAGAGCCCGCCTGACACTTGAGACTCCTAAAATCAACTTAAGCTGCTAGATGGCGCCGCCTGTCGTATTCTCTCTCTATTTGCCGCTTCCGACGCTTTGTTTTCGCAGTGACACTCATGTTGCGCTGAATGGCGGGATTCCCATAAAGCTACTTCCACTCCCTTCTAATCCGCTGAAGCTCAGCCCGCCGTGATCAGTGAGCTTCTGCATCGCTGACAGAAGAGGCAGAATCTCTCCCTGTTGGTGCCACTTTACACTGCCATCATCCACTGACACAGCTCAAACGGCTTCAGAAACAGGAGTATCTCAGTGTAGGTCTAACCCCTTCAAAGTGTAAAATAGAACTGATGGAGCGAGCGCAGTCGCCGAAGTGGTATAAACGGTGTGCCCTCCCATCCTATCCACGTCTCTGGATATCCACTGCTTCTTCTCCTCTCCACTTTCTACAACCATCCTCTTCGAATTCTACTCGCCGGCGGCCTCAACCTTACACTGCAGGACAAATTTATGGCAGTAGTTGTGCTAACGCGTTGAAAAGAAATGGAGGACCAAACAGTTAGCACTCGGATCTTCACTGCGCAGTAGCATTTGTAATTTAATTCTTTTGCTATTACCGAGTGTTTCTGATGCTCTTAGAGCCATGTTAGTGTGCGTACAATTTCTTTGGTATTTTCGAATCTTTATACAACAAGAAATAGCTTCACTTATTTGCGGAAACCAGGATATTATCACAAAAATGAGCAGTGGAATAGGCAACACTGCCAGCAAGTCGGAAGAATAAGTGACTACTTTGTGAGAAGCCGCCATGCAGCAGCTGGTGTGAGCTAAAGAAATGTGATAAATAGTGTTAACCGTTCTTTATTCAGCTCCCAAATGACAAGCTCCTCTGTAGTCTTCAATGTATAATAAAACGGTCTTATAAAGCAATTTTCTAGCATATTTGAGCCATACGTTTTAAGTTTGTGTAAAATATAGCTCAATAAGTTGATAACGCTGGATAAGTTATTTTTTAATGAGGATCTAAACGCACTATTTATTAAGTGCTTATTGTAAGATAATTGCAACGAGCGACTTACTTAATGCATATTTAAAGAAATTACAAACACGAAACTTAAAGAAATACCTATACTGCAGGTGCGAAGGTACACATGTGTCTTTCTGGTAGGTATTTTAAGGATTCATATCACTGTGGTTCCGTAGAGGGCCTCCGCCTGAGCGCGAAACCGGTTGCTGTACTTGAGGTTTCGACCCGGGTACCAGCCATTGATGACCGTTTCTCCAGGCTTAAAGGATTGGTGGAAGGGCGGAGGCTCAGTCTGAGTAGTAAAAAAAAAAACATTAGCACATTGTGTACGGTAACCTGTGGTGCCATGATTATTGTTAAAGCTGTGGCCAGATAGTGGTTCTGTTCGGAGATAAAAGGTGCCCGCCTTATTCCCAGGTAACGTGCGAAAATGTCTCGAAGCTAGCGGATGACCGGACATGGTGACGGGGGACGTTATTCTGATATATAGGTCGAAAAAAAAAGACAGAAGCAGTGAAACATCGGCCACTTAGAACGTTTTTTTCTGCAGTGTCGCCGTTCGTTCCGTTATTTTATGTGAGCACGACATATCACCCCCCCCCCCCCCCCCTCCATAGTTGATATCAAACTGTAGCAGGTGACTAATGTGCTAGGGCATACTAGTAAAGGTATCGATCGGGCGAATGCGGAAAGGTCGTGTGGCGACCCAAGAACTGGCAGAGAATCGCAGTGCTAAGCACAACGCATGTTCGACCCTGTTTTGGTTCGGTTTAGGGGGGTTTAACTTCCCAAAGCGTCTCAGGCTATGAGGGACGCCGTAGTGAAGGGCTCCGGAAATTTCGACCACCTGGGCTTCTTTAACGTGCACTGACATCGCACAGTACGCGAGCCTCTAGAACATCGCCTTCATCGAAATTCGACCGCCGCGGCCGGGATCGAATCCGCGTTTTTCGGGCCAGCAGCCGAGCGCCATAACCACTCAGCCACCGCGGCGGCTTTCCGACCCGGTTTTCATATCCAGAGCACAGGTTGATGTGCCCTCAGCCGAGCGCCGGGAACAGGTCAAGGCATCAGCAGATCCACTTCGAGGACGAATCGCTGCCACCGTGGATTTCACTTAAGCGTGCCTAGTTCAGCTGACAATGTGAGTTATTACCTGAACTCGTTTCATTTACGCCTCCCTATCTTTCAGAACAGGCAGCAAAATAAGTCATACGTTAAAAACAGGCACTGCACCCATAGCAACCCAGGGAGGAAAGCTTTTGGACATGCTTTGCAATTTATTGATCGTCGTGTTTTGACAAACAGCTAATGGAGGTGGTAGCAGATCCGGGACGGAAACATATTGATCGCCAGCAACCTCTCTACACTGCATGCAGCTGACTAGTGGACTAACCTGAAGAGCCACCGCTTTAACGATCCCATTTCAAATGACACAGAAGTCTAATCAACGCGTCTTTCGTCACCTTTGTTGCACGGCTAGTAGTCCAATGGATTTTTGCGCGTGCGTATACGGTGGTTTGAGTTGACATTAATTTATCGTTGGTGCCGCAAACTTCGAACCGCATCACGCGATAGTGGTACACATAGCTCGAGGGGGTCGAGGATAGGAGGGGCGCAACATTGGGCTTGATACGCAGAACGTTTAGCGCAGGTCTTTTGTTCCGATAATACAGAGATTCTATTAGGCACGTGCGTTTTGCAGAGGATCAGCTTGCTATACATCGACCATTTCTGAGTGAAAACGCCATGCAAATAGTGCGTTATGGTCGAAATGAAAAAAGCGCGCGGAGAGCGGAAATGCCACGGCTTCCTGCATTTAAGCCCTCGGTTGGGCGCGGCAAAGTGAGTTCGCTGGTCTAAACCAAATGCGATGGAGCGAGACAAAAAGCTTGTTTAATGAGCAAAAAAGCGGAAAGGTTGGCCGAGGAAAACATGACCCCGCCCTGCTACTCCAGACAGAGGAAAGAGAAAAAGGTGGAAAGAGAGAGGGCGCAAATGGAAGGTGGCGATGTCGTGATAGAATGATGGTTAGGCGTTTCCATAGCCAAAGGCGAAGCGATGGAACCGCGGCTCCAGACCAGCGTGTACACTCTGCGTTTTCGATATTGGTTTTCGCGCTACTGTTCCCGGAATCAGACGCAAAGCTGACAAAGCGCCAGTAATTGCCGTAGAGGTGCGTTGCCGTTTTTCTATTATGTTATGTCACAACCAGGTAACTGTTTTTTTTACCTTGCTGGTAGTTCGCGCAAACATCGTGGCTCTCAGAAATTTCAGCAGGTCTCATAGATACAACAGCGCAAACAGGGACAAGCAAAGAAAATGGCAGGCAACAGGGCACAGATTATCAGCTTATTGATTTTTTCAGAAAGTAGGACTAGATGAGGAACTTGAGAAAAACATCGGTGTTCTTAATTTCCTATACGGTAACGCTTTCTCAACGAACGATTCGCTTGGTGGTTAGTGCCGTGTTGTTTTGACACCCTTTCGTTCGTCGCCGTTTGCACTGTTGGTGTTACCTCAAGTATGAAACAACACGCCAAACATTTTATTCTTAAAAATCAGTCATGTAACGTAGTGGCGACGGCAGTTCGGCATCAGGAAGACAGCGAAAAGGCTTCCAAAGGGGACTTTATTAGGGCTGTCTTGCATTCGAAAACTAAATGACTCAGTGGCGGCGCAGCAGCATCACAAAGACAGCGAAATGGCTTCTAAAAGGGACTTTATTAGGGCTGACTTGAGTTCGCAAACAACTAAATGACTCAGCGGCGGCGCACCAGCAGGCGTGCTCGGCGCTCGCTGAAAAGAATCCCTGCCGCTCTCGCAAGGAGCCGCTAAGATAAGGCTCCAAAGCAACTACAACAATATGGAACAAACTGGAAGCAGTTACGCGTGGATCCGGTCATTCCTGAGAAGAAAGTTCAAAAGTCGAGTGCCGACGGCTTTCAGCGTGAACAAACAAACAGTTAAACAATTCGTGGCACTATTCCCCTCTCAAACAAGCATTGGGTCGATGTGTTATAACAAAAAGATTGAAATGCAAAACAGAAATCCCGAGAATGCAAGCATAAAACGTCCACAACCGTCCATAATCAGACTCCAAGCGCACAACATGCAAAAAAATCCTCTCCGTGAACGGTGCCGCTGAGATGCTATAAATCTATTGGGAACGACTTCGTAGTAAAGTTCTCCGATTTGACGAAGAATTTGTACAAGTCAAAGTAGCGGCACTAAAGATTCTCGCTGAATTCGCGGCGGCGAAGCGGCATCCACATCCACACAGGCTCACCGGGCTTGTATTCCGTGTGGCGTCGGCGTACATTAAAGCGTCCACCGTCAGCTCCCTGTTGCTCCACGATCGGCAGCCTGGTAAGTCATGGGGCTTCTGCACGCTGAAGGGAGGCGGCGACGTCAATGTCTTCGGCGGTTACGTTTGGGAGCATGGCGTCGAGTGCGGTGGTTTTCTCGCTGCCGTGGACGAGCCTAAATGGTGTCATATGAGTGGTCTCCTGCACAGGTGTCGTACGCAAAGATGTCGTAAGGGAGGATGACGCCCTTGGTCTTGTGCATAGTGGCAGTTTAGGCTAGTTGGTAAGTGATGATTACAGAACCGCTTTGAGGATCACACTATCAATAGCAAACGATTGTCAGCCTACTTTGACCTCCACTTTCTATAACTATAGGCACGTAGAGAACAAGCGGCGATACAGGCCACTCGACACCCCGAGAGCATTCAAATGAAGATGGCGGTCCACCGACTGACTGCTTAGGCACGCCGCCTCAGCAGTAACTGGCACATAAGAGGTCCACAGAGTGGTGCAGTAAGCAATTTGAGCAAACCAAACGACAACAGAGCCCTCGAGAGGATCTTCAGAGGCATGGAAAAGACGCGGCAGAATAAATATCATTCCGAAAGTAAACGATGCGAGCTACAGTTGACACCGCAGTAGTTTCCGGGTGGGGCAGCAACGCTTTTCTTCCCAAATCGTGCGCAGTCTCCCGTCCTACCAACCGCGAAGGACGCGGTGGACAAGATTGGAATAATATATTCGTTTATCACACTGGAGCCTATGGCGGCCAGAGAAAAAGTAAGCCCAAGAACAACACTAGGAGATGACAATATTAAATATGAAGACTTTAAGAATTTAGAAGGAGAAGCTTTTGGTGCCATTTTGGGTATGATAAACGAAGTCTGGAAAAGAGTGAAAATTCCACAAGAGTGGAAACTTTCGGTCATCGTCCCGATAACAAACGTAGGAAAGCCTCAAACTAGTATATAATCATTGCGATTTGTGTCATGAACGATCACAATTTACAAAGTCTATGAGAAGATGGTGGCCACGCGCCTATTGTCGGGATATGAAAATGAGTGAAAATACCATTCGCGGCAAATTGGGTTCAGGTCAAACCTCGGCACAGAAACAAGATTGTATACACTCTCTGAAGACGTCACACATGTGCTGCCTCATAGTCACCTTGTACGCACAGTGGTGGCTACGTACGTAGCGAAAGCTTATGGCAATGTGTCACATGCGAATATTCTTGAGAACATGGAAGATCTGGGCCCTCGCTTGCAGATTATGAAAGTTGTACACAACTGCTAAAGGACAGGACATTCTCTATTCATCTTAAAAGAGAACAAATCGGTAATTACGCTTAAAATAGTGAAGTGCCGCAAGGCTCAGTCTTAGCGCCTTTGCTTTCAAGTTAGGAGAAACACCGCATATACATTTCATGGTTTACTCAGATGGTGTCACAATATGGTTAACTCAAACGTAATGAGTCGAATAACCTTCATTTACACGCAGCCTTAAACACACTGGAGGAGTACGTCCGAGAAGCGGTCCTAGAATTGTCGCCACTAAATACTAGCTACATTTCAAGTGGCTAGCAGCAAAGGAGGAAATAAACTGCAAACTACAAGGTTTATGCTGAAGATTGGTTTCGTTTATGGGGCTTTAACGTCCGAAATCGACACAGGCTATGAGGGGCGCCGTAGTGAAGGGCTCCGGAAATTTCGACCAGCTGCGCTTCTTTACCGTGCACTGACATCTCACATTACACGGGCCTCTAGAATTTCGCCTCCATGGCAATTTTACTGCCGCGGCCGGAATTAAACCCATGTCCTTCGGGTCAGCAGCCGAGCGCCATAACAACTGAGCTTCCGCGGTGGCTCAAGAGTGGTAACCACACATTACAAGATATGGACAATTTGAAGGTCCTTAGCTAGATGTACATAAATCAGGAAAATGAACCCATTGGCTTCATAGGACAAACGAAACGAGAAGCAACTACGTAGCTATTCAAGCGCATCTTATGAAGAGGTGCAGGGGACAGGACCGAGATGGCCAGACATCTTGTACGTTCAGTACTTTAACCCAGGATACTTCATCGGGCTCAGTTTCATCTACTGGCAAGACGGCAATAAACGGGGCTCTAAGCAATGAATACCAACGCGATGCGTTCCATCACGGCTTTGCCAAAACTCACGCCCACCCCGATGCCCCAGAAAAATGCACATTTGAACACACTTATCCAACTTATTGAACAGCGAGCGGCAACGAGACATCTGAAGAGAAGGTCCCTTACGTCTGTTGCAGCTGCATGCAATAAGGTGACAGCACAGCCTTCGAAAATGATAGATCTCATTCGTAACCATGCAGTACAAAGCCTACAAACAAGAAGGCCCAGGTATCGTAAAAAAAAGCTGACAACTTAAACAGTGATAGATATAAATCAACGAATGTGTATAGCTTATACGGGCGTATCGGCCATAAAAAAGGGCGGAAGTACGGCAACTACGAGCCCTACATATTATAAGGCAATCACACATCGGGAATTTGTCTTGGACCACACGGACCCGCTTCTGATGAAGCTATACGCTATCCGTGATGCGATAGAGTGTATTAGAGAAGCCCATAGGTACGTGGGTACCTTAGCGCATATAAACAACTCAGAAGAGTGACGAAGGCAATAAGCATCACTCAGGAGACACATGCTCTCAGTATGAAAACAATGAAACCCATCCAGATATATTGGACACGAGAAGACACTCATAATGCTTACCAGAGGAAAGGAGACGCTCTTACACACGAAGCCTCTAATGCGAATGCACCCCCCACTATCCTCCCCTTTGATCCCCGCTGCGCTCTTCCCATCCTGTCGTCTTTGATAACGAGAAGTACACGTGTCCTAATTCCCCCGTGCACTTAGCCTCTCCCTCAAAACTTAACGAGATCGAAAGACGTGTCTCTACGGAGGATAAGGGCTGGAGCGGCTCTTATTCCATCGCAGTTGATACCAGTGGATTCCAGTGGCACTAAACAGACCCATAAGAATTAAAGTTGAAATTGTAAAGGCACTTTTCAAGCAAAACATTTTGTTTTCGTAGGCCGCTCCTAAAGGCTACAACCCAGGATTCGGTAAGTAAGGCCAACTACTGCGGATGTATGATCGAAATAAACATTGCGCCATACCGATTACAGCTCAGGAGGAGCTTGGAGCTCGGATATCTTGATATGCAAGATCAAAAAGAAGGCCACGCCACCTGCTCTGCCGTTTGTCCTAATTGCTCTAACAAAACTGAAACCAAGGTGATTAATTCCCCAGCCATACACGCTGTCGTGTATTACTCTGAATGCGCGAAGTAAATTTGTCAAAAAGTCTCCATACACATGCACATGAAAAATCTAAACGGGCAACCCACAAACCATTCTGGAAAAACTTGTTTCGCATTAAACCTTTATTCACTTATAGACATTGCCCCGTGCCACTCCCTTTGTCATCAACAAAGGGCCCCATGAAGAGCCGTGTGAGCATTGTTAGCATAGTCATATTATTTTGAGGACATTTCGGATGCTGTGCACCATATATCTTCCTAATAAACGACACCATGTGTGCAAATACACTACACTCCAATGAGGCCAGCCCCATGAAACAGTTTTTCATGTTCCTGGTATTTCGGTGCAGCACTGTTCTAGGAGCTGCAAACTCAAGTATTCCTTCTCTGAGAGAACAAAAGCTGTGATACATACACGCATTTCAAGACTTCTTGAAGGCAGATCAGTTTTAGTTCGTTTACATTCAGCCTCCAGGAAATCTGGTTACAATATTATTACAGATAATCCAAAGCATTTAGGGTAATGCCTCAAGAAGAAAAAAATTACAGACTGCAAGCCACCTGAGCGAAGCCATGCGGCTATAAAATAAAGGAAGACAGGATTCCAAGAACCTTCTCAGCTGCAGAAAAATTAGTCCTTGTGGCGGGAACACTTCAGATATGTTTTAAATATTTCTAAATGTATGCACAAAAAATACTGAAGATGTTACTCGTTTTGTTTCGCTGCCATAGAGAAAGCAATTGTGAGACGCGGAGTGAGACAGAAATGAAGCACACTCACACGAAAGCTTTTTCGATGTCGACGTGAAGGGGCAGTATGGGAGCTGCCGTGTAACTGAGTCGACTATATGGCGGGCTGCTTTCCCTCAAAAGTAAACAAACTGCTAAACAGCTTATACTCAGCCGACAAGAAGAAAATGCCATGGTAGCATTATCACCCACCACCACGGCCCAAGCTCCAACCTGTACTTGTCAAGTCTACGCGGATAGTGGACACCACCAGAAATAAAAAGGCCATTCATAAGAGCTAGCTTAGATATCAAGTCAATTAGAAAAGCTCGCTATAAGTAAGCAAGCAGACGAGAAAGTGCTTCTCTGTTGGGTGAAGCACAGCGTACCGTTAACCTCACCTTCTTCAACAGTGCACTGAATTCAGTGGCGGCAACGTGGCAGCGAAGCTATAAATCGTTTCCAATACATGGTAACAATGAAGAGGGCTGAAGTACATAGGAGCTTCGCAATCGATGTGGGACAATAACTAGGCGTTCCCTGCCAGAGCAGGGTCCGTATAAATGATTACTTGCATTGCGCTAGCAATCTCCGTGAGAAATGTTTGAACGCCCACTTGTTTTGGCAACAACACTTGGGCCATGTGTCCCTCCTATTTGCTGTCAGAAAAATACGGCTGTCATTGAGAAGCCAAGCTTTGTGCCTGGAGAGGTTGCTTTGTATAAGGCAAGTTTGTAAAGAATGGCACGCGATGGGCAAATGTAGCAACGTTCCCTCTATAAGGAAATTTATAGAACAGTGCTATTCCTTCTGCTCCTGTTCGAGAGCAATTGTGTTTTATGGGCTCAGCAGCAGCATGCAAAACATCATTTGTTTTAAACTTTCTTTTTTTATCGATTTCTTTCTTTGAGATATAGAGAGTGAATGAGCTTCTGGATTCTGGAGTGCATCATAGATGTTCAATGGTTATACAGTCAGAATCGCAATAGACAAATCAGTGCGTCGAATGGGCGCGAACAATTCTCAAGAACCTAATTCCTGGTGGTAGCCCTTGCGCACAGAGAAGGATTTTGCAGCAAAACGCTATTGCTACATACGATGGTAGCAGCTTCTTTTAAACGAATGAGTAAATATGCAGATTCACACTACGCTTCGCCGTCCCCTCGTTTGAGACACAGCATAGGCACCGAATGCTTTCACTGTGAATTTATAATCATTCTTGGCAGGGTGGTGTAGAGCTTCCAGGTTATCATGCAAAACACGCCTCTTTGGGTGCAAAACAAAAATGAAAAGCAGCACACATTGGCATCCAACCTTTGCACGGTTTCAGCAGCATAGAGTTCAATGCAATATCATGTAAGCTGGATACGCGGGAAGGAGGCTGAAAAATATTGGAATTGTGATAATGTGTATGGCTGAAAAAGCACAGACACATCTGAGCGTTTTGTCAGGCGCACTAGCGAAGGGCGTAGAAAAAGCAGGGCTCTATCAGTTCTTCGTCCCAAAGGACAACAATAAGTTGGCGATTTCTTAAACTGCGGGCGTATACTTAGGGATGTTTGTCACCTGAGGCTAAATGCGAAAACCTAAGCGATGAAAAAGAAACAATGTCTGTGCATGAAGCTATGCATTTACAAGTATGTAGTGCGAACCATGTGTCCGAAAGAGTCCCATCAGCTTGTATATTAAGGACGTAACGCCACCCAGATGGGTCAACACCTACTGAACAACAAGCATCGCACTGGAGACACTCGCTGCTACGATTATTTCTCAAGAAACACCCTACTCAGATAACATGCCTAACTATATGGTATGACCCACAGTCAGTGCCAAGCGCTATCATTTGAAAGCTGCTTGAGAGCCCTGTCGGTATTTTATTTCAGATCAGTTTTTGCGAGCAAAATTAGAACCTTTTAAACTATTCTCTCCAGGTTGCTTCGCAGAGCACACAGTAATCCTAGACATTACAGCTGACACCGCACAAATTATTCACAAGCATATTGTGGTTCACTAGCGAAGCTTACTATAACGTTTTAATGACGATATCCTGCCTCTCCCGTGTATATACGTTTAGCATTAGTGGTATTTTTTAATGGTTAGACATACGGCATGTTACAGTAAATTGCGTCAAATTATTTACGCCAATTTAGGAAACTGAGGGACAAATCTTTTTAGCCTAACACGCCAGAAAAGTTGATCGCAAAGCGCGTGACTGTTTAGCTCCCACCCGCTACTCTTAAGACATTATCCTAAAGGACCTAATTGAAAAGCAATGTAAAATCTGGATCAAAACATGAATTTTGCCACAGCGGGAACAACACACCGGTATAGTAATAAACCTCGAAAGGTAATATACCCAGCGCTATGTTGTTTTCCTCTGCATAATACAGTGAGCGGTAGTGTCTCACCATGCATGCCACTACACTGAACATTCATAGGTCCACACCTCAGGCTAGCAACAGAGTACAAGAGAGTTTCAGAACACGCAAGCTCGCTCAGATCATTCCCTGCGTTTGTCTTCCCCATTCTGAAGTGTTACTGTCATGTATTTCTTTCATTAGGTCCGCGATATACGCAACTCGGACGCAGTTTACTTCTGAACACAGGGCGTTAAAAGGAAAAAAAATTGGCAGTGGTATAGCTCTGGTTAAACCTAGAATGACGAGATAGCAACAGCTGGCCGAGTGGACTTGCTCAGTTGAATTGCAAAGTCTGTGTTTCGCTGTTCCGTTTCGCAGGGCGTTCGTTCCTCTTCTTCGTGCCACTTGACACGGCGCATGCGCAAAACTGTGGCAGCTGTGGCAGCTGGGTTTCGCCGGAGCGCCGCGCCACCGGCAGCAGCAGCTGCTCCGCACCACGTGGCTCGTCACGTGAATGACCACGTTACGAACCACGTGATCAGCCACAGCGCCGCGCCGCCCCCACATGCTGCCCACCACGTGGGCAACCACGTGACAGCGTGAGGGCGCCGCCACCCTGAAGGCTCGAAATGCTACCGTAATGCATTATTGCTACAAAATTGAAGAATGACTCACGAATGCGAAATCAAATGAAGAGCGTTAGCTAAGATGTTTTACCTATGCTTTAAAATATTATTAACGATGATTTTTACCATGCACATTGTTATATCCGAGGCTCAAATTCGTTATATCCGAATTTCACTCCCAGGTCCCAAATTCGAATACCAACGTGTACATCACGAAACGACGATTCGCTTGACATCCCCCGCTTCCCTATGCGGCCATTTGTTTCCCGGTACGGCTCTGCGAAGGTCGCCACCATTACGGTTTCAAGTAACAAAGACCGTCGGTACGAATTCGTCAACACTCCGGGCTTCAACTTAACAACTTTGTGCGCGAAATTCTGCCACTTCGTTTTCCACCACTCCAAACCCTCAATGCCAAGCGGGTGGGCCACAATTTTGTCACCAATGGTGGCCCCAAGCGGCACGAATCTCGGCACCCGCTCAGACTGTACCTATATAGCGGAACGCCAGTATGGGGTGTAATCCGCCCGCTGTGCTGGCCCGACGACTGCGCGCTCCCGAGTGTGCGCGGTTACGTGGTGGGTAGTAACGTTTTGTTTTGCTCACCTGAAATGTTACGGCTATGGTTACGTGATTTAACCATTTTCTTGAAATCTGAGAGTGGACAGAGAAACGGGCGCGAAGCGTGCAAATGTAACCAGTAAGAGATAACGCTCTTGGAAATTCCTTGTGCTCATTGACTGCAGAGTTAAAATACATGGTCTTTGACGCGGTGATTCCATCGACCACTTTGTTGCTCACGTCGTCAACGTTAGAGGTCGAGAAATCAGCTGCGAAATTGCGAGGAGTAAAGTGCATCTTATAATCGTAAATGCTTCCAGCACGATTAATACAAAAGGGCACTGCGAAAAATAAGCACAAGATAAAACTCCTTAAAAAGAACAACCTGCGTCGGTTGCTATATACAAAAAATGTATTTTCAGCGCATTCGGATTGAAAATTCAGTTCAGCGCCTCTAATACTGCCCGCATCGCTACCAGTCTTGTCTTGATCCTCCAAACGTTGGCCTCCAATGTCTTTTCCCGCGGGCCACCCTCAGGGGCGAATACAGCTGCCACTTATCCACCGTGATGTCTCGCATAGTGTTCGCGGGCTGATGTACCATCGTCTCCGGCAGCGCCATCGCCAGTGTTCCAAACAGCAGCAGCAGTGCTGCCGCCGCGACGTACGCTGCGCTTTTAAGTTCCTCCGCCAGGACCTGGTCGGCGAAGATGCCCACGAGGCCTCCCACGCGCCCCATGGCGTAGCAGATGGAAACCCCGGCGCCCCGTAACACGGTCGGGTACAACTCCGCTGAGAACACGAGCATGGCGACGGAGCAGAGGATGAATACCACCAGCCACGAGATGGTGACGGCCGCCAGAACATGTTCTGGAGCTTTGAAGATATGGGCAGTGCCCAGAGCAGCTGCCAGGATGGACAGGCCGACCATGCTGAAGGAGAGTGACCTTCGCCGGCCAGCACGCATGATGATCGGGACGGCGGCGAGCGTAGCGGGCAGTAGCAGCAGAAGATAAGTCTGCGCTGCCGTTTTGTTGGTACGCATCACCTCGCCAGTTTTGAGGTTGTAGTAGACGGCAAAGCTAGAGAAGCAGCAGCCGAAGATGATCAGCGACCTCTGGCGGAGGGATTGGTTCTTCAACAGGTCAGAGGTGTGCACTTCTGCAACGAACATTAGTGCCACAGAGTTGTACTGCAGGGTTTCATAACCATCGTCATCAGCCTAACTGCGTTCACTACAGGACCAAGACCCCTGATACTGACGTAAGCTAACCCCCAAACTTCTCATGAAGCGACCATCTTATTATGAAGCTACCACCGGTTAACTGAGATATTTAGGCGGCTCAAAACAACGCCGCTCACTAGTTCACCTTCACGGCATAGGCCAGTTTTCTCTCTTTAAGCATTCGGTGTGATTGAGTCTCCTGTGGCGATTATGAAGAATACGCAACGTATTCTAGTGACACCCCTATATAAATATAGGCTTCTATAAAAGGTCTAGGCAGCCTTAAAGACCTCTTCCACCTTTTTCCAACTATCAACACGGGGCCTAATATCCAGGGAGTCAGCTAGAGAGCTAGGGACGACTTTTTCTCCGGCTACTTCGACTAATCTGCGGCAAACGATCTAAAATATTTTTGCGAGAGTCGGGTAAAATGACAGGGCGAAAATGATCAAATTTTTACACATAACGCAGTTGCCACCAATGTATGCTAGTACATTGTTTAAAACAATTATTTTTCTCCAGAGTCCTACATAAACCCTTTATATAGACACAAAATAATGAAACGTAGTCCTCAAGATGCCCTATGAAGATTCTCTCGGTAGGGAAAACAATGTTTTACATTGACGTTTCAGGAGTAAACCACTCTCTTTATCTTTCAACCGTCAGTATCGGCTTAGAAAGGTAATCTGCCGCTATGCCTCTTATAATCTTAGTTCGTGCAGCAAAGCGCACCAGCGTACTCAACACATTAGCATCGGCTATTCATGTTGATTTTCAAAACTTGATGCAGCTCACGGAACTCTACCTGGTCGACATTGATCAGAAGCTTACTCATACGTGTCTTATGCTGCATAAGAATGGCGAGTTGGTTTACTAAGATTGATTTTACAGCGCCACCACGGGGAAAGACATTACACGAGCGCTAAGGAACAGGAGAGCGTGCTGGACTAAAATGAGCCCGCCGCTGTCCTTATTTCTATTTTAGCTTTAGTATCGTCATATCTGCGTGCTGCTGTAACAGGCATAACCCAAGTGAAGTTTCAACAAGACTGTATAAATTAGTAGCTGTTAAAAGAGCAAATAGGCACCTTGTTCCGGAGAGAATATGTTAGGAACCCAAGGATCCGTGTGAGTTTGCGGCTGTCTTTTCAGCTCCATCTTCAATGTACCCAGGCGTTGCTTGAACGACTCCGGATCGATTTTGTTAACATGAGCCGCCCATGACAGCACGGTTTCGGCTCGGTGCACTTCGGACACAGCCAGAAGCCAGCATGGGGATTCCTCCACAAGGTACACCGCCAGGATCAAACCGCAGGAGGGTATCATGTAGGCAATCTGGCTCGCCTGCCAGGTGAGGGAGAAATTGTAGACGAACTGGTGGTAGGCTGTGGCGAGGCAAATGGCACCAACAATAGCGACGCTGCAGAAAGAAGTCCGGTGTTGTGTGTTTGTGACCTCGAACAAGACCACGGCAGACGTGACAAAGACGCTTATGGCAGCAGCGGAGAGGAGGGTGCGGAGGACGGTAAATAGTAGCATGGTATCGGCGAACACCACCGCGGTCCCCGTAAAGATAAGTAAAATGACCCAGATAACGAGCACTGGCCGGCGTCCCATTATATCTGCCGTTACACCAGCGATGGGAGCTCCTATCACTCCTCCCAGCAAGTTTAGCGCCGAGAGCACACTCAACATCCAACGCCGGCCGCAGACGATGTCCCACTCTTGAACTATAGATTGCACTCCAAGCCCCGCGCTCAACCCTACCTCATAGTCCCATCCGTTATCGCAGGGAACCACGCTCCGGTTGTCGATGTAGGCGTCTTCTGCAACAGGAATCGGAGGGTCGTAACGAAGACACTGGCTGTGCCCTTTGCCGTCGGCCTCAAGCGGCACGCTGCTGTTCTTCCACGTCTGTGCTGGCAGCCGGGCATACTCAACGGGAGGCCTGCACCAGTGGTTTACGGGACGGGCCAGGCTGGCTAAGGCAGCAGTGTGCAACAGGGACACGAAGAATGCCAGTGAAGCGCACAAAAGGATAAGCCTCTGGAACCGGCCGTGGCCGAATATCAGGATGTGGTCTAGCGGTGGTGCAGAGGTTGTGTTCGTGGTACCGAGCCCGATAGTGGTGGCACCGACTTCCCTTGCATTCATGCATGGTGACAACACCGACAACGGTGGCAGTGGCGACAATGGCGACAGCAGCGAATTAGGCAGGACTGCAGGGCGGCCGCTCGAGCGTTTACTCCGAGTCAACGTCGCCCGCGTCTCTGCTTCGGTGTAAGGATGGAGCGGTGGGGATGCGACCGCAGCGGATTCGGTGACGGTGGCGGGTGCGCTAGGTGTGACGTCAGCCCCTTGCGTACCCTGCGGTGACATCGACGAAAGCGCAAGGTTTTCATTTTGGCCACAGAGGTGTTTGCTCCGAGATACCTGTGACACATCCGACATCCTTGGGACCGTCCTTTCTTCGAAATGAGGAATTTTGGGGCGGAAGGGTGGTGGCGCGCCTACGGTGCAAGTAGTGGCGGTGTGGGTCGCAGCGGTAGTGGTATCGGCCCCGAAAGCGCCCTCTGGAGAAGACGGAGATATAGGCAGGGCTTCGGTACGAGCCGAAGAGCGTCTCTTCCGAGATATTCGTGACTGACGCGGCTCTTCTTCAAAATTACGCATATTTTGGAGTAGCGGTGAATGCATGACCACAGGAGGAGTGTTGACAATGGCGGGCGCAGTAGTTGTAGCGTCTCCTTCCTGCGGAACTTTGGAAGTCTTGGACGACGAAGGCAGAATAGCACGTGGGCCACAGGCAACCTGGGACAATCGGGCATCTTCAAGATTACCGATATCTGGTTTGAGGGGAGCTTCCCCGGCTACAGCTGGGGCAGTGGCAGTAGCAGGCCCCGCAGTTGTGGAGTCGGCTCCTTGCGGATCCTCTCCAGACTTCGGTGACGTAAGCAGCTCTGCAGATTGGCCGCGAGACACCTGCAATATCCGGGTTTCTTCGAGGTTACTCGTATTAGGATGGAGGGGTGCCACCACGGCTTCAGCTGAAGCGGTGACGGTCAGTGGTGCCACAGTTGACGACTCGAATTCCTGGTGACCCTCTAAAGACAATGACGACGTGTGCGTGACTTCCGGTCGGTCGCGGAGGCTCCGAAACACGTGCGGAGTCTTGGTATCTGTTTCGATATTGCGAATATTTTGATTACTGGGTGGCGGCGCGACCACAGCCGGAGTGGTTACGGCGGCAGGCTCAGCACTTGTGGAACGGTCAACCGGCAGAGCCTCTTGTGGTATTGGTAACGTAGGCAGGACGGGGGCTCGGCCGTGGGAACGTCTTCGTCGAGACAGCCGCGATGTTGTCGTCTCTTCGAGATTGCGCATATGTGGATGGATGGGTGCTGACACGACTTCAGCTGGAGAAGTGACGGAGGTTGGTGCAGCAGTGGCGGAATTGGTAGCATGTGGAAGTTCTGGGGACATCAGTGACGTAAGAAGAATGTCTGGTCGACTGCGAGACCGTTTTCGCCGAGAAATTCGTGATGTCCTCGTACCCTCCTCTTGATTAGGTATATTTGGATGAAGGATACATGGCGAGACCACAGGTGAAGTCACGACAGCGGCGGCCAAGGCTGATGGGGCTTCGGTCTCTTGCTGACCGTCTTGAGGTGACATCGGCAGGTCCTCAGGCAGGTTGTGGGAGCGTCTCCTCAGAGACGATGTCCGCGTGCCTTCTTTAGAATTGGACATACCCGAAAGAAGGCGTTCTGGCGTAGAGATGCGTCGTAGTTATTGCTCGTTGGCCTGAACAAAATCCGGCAGATTCCGGCTTTGAGGTGTAGCCTTCCCGTGACAGCGCGCTCTTCTTCTTGGTCTTCTTCTCTGGCGCGAGATTTAACCCACGTGGTAGCGGCCACGGCGAGAATATAGAGACAGAGAAAAATGAATGCTACTGTGGATAGAATCACAATAACGTTGTTGTTGAACACTAAATATAAGGGCTCATACACGAAAGGATGATTGGCTATGACACATGCTGTGTCTTCCAGGTTATGTTTAAGGATTAAAACCAAAAAGAGTGACAATAAAAAAGAAAGATGGTTCAATGTGGGAAGCGGGCTTAATGAGTTTAAATTGTGATGAACGATGGCTTCTTTTGGACAAAAATTTTAGATAAGCGTCGTTTCTGTACGCACGAAGCCTCTCAGTTTGTAAAAGAAAGGGTGCATGGTTATTCTGGAGTAGCAGCACGGCAGCCTATTTTAAAGCCCTATAGCTTACCTCAAGCTGTAGCAGAAGCGGTTGAGCAAACCAGGGCGATTGTAATGGAAGGTCTGGTCGAATCCGTCACTGTGTGCATTTAAAAAATGCCGGTGTCAAATATGAATCGCTAATATATTAAAAACCATCATCGCCTCTCCAATGTCTTCTATTTATTGTGTTAACACTCCCGCTCAGAGTATAAGCTGGTCTGCTGCTTCTGAAGAGCTAAGGCAAAAAGAGCGCCCGTCATCATCTTGTGGCATAAAGTCTCAACAGATGAAACATTTCAGTGTACTGAAGTGGTGGAGCTTGATGCACGACCTGCAAAACATCCCTGTCTCCTTTGAGTTTAGCGTGATCCTCTAGTCCGCAGGCGAGAACAAAAAAGGATATCTCAAGCACGAAGGTTAAGAACAGCATCCAGAAAAGGCAGTTGCTGCAGCTCTCTTGGCAGCGTAGGATCTTTGAGAGTGTTGCAATCGAACTGCCGTTCAAGTCAATCTTCTTCAAATGATTGTATCTGCTTTCTAATCGGATTTAGCCACACGTTAATGCATTCAAATAAAGTTGCTAGCTAAGATTTTGTTGTTCATTTGAAAAATTATCGAACCTTGAGGTTTGTTCGTTCATCGAGGCAAGGTAGTTTACATATGTTTGTTTCTTCCAAATTTTGTCACAGGCAAAATTTATCTTGGGGTACATAGCTGCACATAGCGAAACTGAGGTTGTGTATTTATCCACGCCTAAATTCTATCCAATAACATTTGACAATGGCTATTTCCCATCTAGAGTACATGACGTCGGTCCTCTTGATTCTTTTATCTATAAATGTGAACGCATGTGCTACTAGTCGGTGATTTTCATTCTGATCACATCACTCAGGGATTTCAGACTGATCTCTGAAGCAAACTTTTATGGGACTGTGTGTACGAAAATAACTTAATTCATTTGATCGCGGAGTATCTTATGTTTCTCCGAGGAGAGTTTTGTTCTGTATTACGTTTACCATTTTTCATCCCCTGGGTAGCAATTTCTACATGGACACCTGTCCACTACGCCACAAATGGCCGTCTTTTTCCAATCAGTTTCAATGGTGCGTGTCCTGTGACCTGTACGAAAGGACCCAGTTTCTCTTTCGTCAATTACAAGAGTTTTAAAATCAGAAAAAACACAGAACCTAACGTCATGCCGCATTTGTCTATTGACCGAAATGCATTAGGAGTTTACTCGTCTTTAGATCGACCATGACAGAAAAATGAATGTATGGTACAGGTTGGTAAAGGAACATATTTATGTCATTGGTTGGAATGCGGAATATAGTAGGTATAATAGGCGATGAAGGCAAGCTGAAAGAAAAAAAATTCATTGCAGGAACTTAGATATCTCTTAACTGCGGGAAGGCGAAAGCCGTTTCTGACTCATTGCACTGATTTGAAATTTCCGCGCTTGAATTAATTTCACGTCAGAGGCGAAGAGCAGCTGGCGCGAGCATGGCGCCACGTGACCTAGGTCACGTGACCTAAGTGGAAATGTAACGAACGGAAGGTCATTGCGGGTATGAGCCATTAAAGGCTATCGCCTTAATAATCCGTAACTAATACACCCAAAACTGCGTCAGTTACAAATTTATTGTGGCAGGAGTACGATACGCTTTCGCGGGAAGTTTGTCTAATCGGCCGCGGAAAGAGGTGGAGACGGTTCACTTCTAGCAATTGGTTTCTAATGCATGCTAACTTTTGTGAGGAAATAAACACAAATAAAATTTGCAAATCAGCAGCTTGTATCCGGTTGCTGGCGAGAATGATGTTCGCTTCATTAGGAGTTCTTAATGTTTTGGCGTACACAAGCACACTTTTAATGCGTTAGAATTGAAACCACCCCGTGGGATGAATATCTCTTCTTTAGTGTGGCTTTGAGGGCTTGTTTGTTCATGGTCTTGAAAAACACCGTAGCGTAGCAGAATACGAAAACACAAAGAAGAGAAACGAACACCTCTGGCTGTCCTTTCGTCCGTCTGAAGCCTCGATTGGCAGGTGGCCGAATGGAGAGAAAGAAATCAACCTCTTCATTAGGAGAAAGAGAGAGAAGAAGAGGAAGAAGGGGCGGGTGGCAGTCGAGCGAGAACGGAGAGGTGGTACGGCGTGTCACACGATGACGCAGGTACTGGATCACGCAAATCCGCTCGCACGGTCTGAACAAATCAGCGCCAGCGTATGCTCCGCACGAGTGGGAACACTACTGCTAACGCATACTCTGCCACATCGATCGCACTGATCGTCTATACTTTCTTTTTCCGCCAAAATGCCGGCACCACACTTTTCCTTAACCATTCTGATATGTTTGCTCGTAACGTGTCACGTCGGCTTTACGAACTCTGGAAGAATGTGCAAAGTCGAGAGTGGCCATTTTTTGTCTTCTAATTATGCGTTCGACGTATAGAGAAACGGGAAACACATTTAGAAGATGTGAGTACTGAGGACTTGTGCTTCTTCTGTTTTATTAGTTTGGCCTCGGTGCATTTGCCACGAGCTCCTATTACTGCCCCGTCTTTGATCTGTATAGAGTCCCTTTAAAGCTAATATTCCTTTGCCCGAATTTTAGTTCAGATATACAGAAGATGCTTCCCTTCATCCCTCTCTCCTTAAATATTACGTGTATTACAACGTCATTTCGGGCTAGTGGGTTCGTTTCAATAAAAGGTAGAACTGCGCAAATCAGACAGGACAGAAAGCATAGAAACGAAAACACATTCGCGCAGTTCTACCATTTATTGCGCGTGTATTCGCCCCCATCTCTGTACCTAACCGCCCGTGCTCCTTTTTTCTATGAGCTCACAATTTAAAAAAATAAAAGCTGCCTAGCACTCGACCGAACACCAGAATACCATCGCGCACAATATAAAGTGCGCGAAAAATGCCCAAGAGGATGGACGTTTGTCCAGGCGCTTCCTCATTCTTGCCTTTGTTCTCACAGTACTGTGCGAGTGGCTTGTTACGCACTGGCTCACTAGATTCGTTAAAACCCGGACACCGGCACCGGAAGAAAAATATTCGGCGTGTGTGTCGTTTCAAACTGGGAGACACGACTGAACTATCATTATGATAAAATTGTGAAAATTCATCAAGAGCTTCCTTAGCTTCGGGTACCTTGCCGTTTTCTGGTACGAAAATACCCTATCACAGGTTTAGTGTAGAGATTAGTTCTTAGATTCTGACATCATAAATGATGTCCTTTACGAAAACGCGTCCACGGACATATTTTGTGGCATTTCATTCCGTTCTCAATTAATTCGATAGGGACATGAATCGTTACGAAATCGTTGGAAGGTGCCGAAGGAAGCGACCAATCATGTGCACGGCCGATCTGGACGTGGTGCCGCAGTTAGAGCACCAGATGCAGCCGCATTCAGTCAGGCATTACAATACGCACAATGGCCAGCCAACTGGTCGCTGAACACGGCACTGATTTCATGCCCGAGGTAGAATTGACACCGATAAAGCTCGTCCGGCGTATAAATCGTGTCGTCGTGCTCTGTAATTCGTCGGCGTTGGCGCCACACGCACGCGCGGCATGGGCATCGTGTGCGTCCGTACAAGAAAAGGCATCACGGTCGTGTTTCTGTCACCGCCAGCCCCGCGCGACTTACTTCGCCGGGAGCGGTTGTGAACGGCAGACGAAAAATGCGATGGCAACAGAATGTAACGTCCCAAAATCGGCAGCGTAGTTCTTTCAGCATTTAATTTATTATTTATTTATGCTCAACTTCATAAATGCTAAGTGTACTTTATGCTCATGTATGCAAGCAGAACAAAATGTACGTGAAAGTTGAGAGAAATATTGCTGGAGACATCATGAAAAAGTCCTGTAGTATCAAGCCCATTGGTATTATGAACTCTAACGAAAATTATGCAGAGAGGAAGAAATTGCATTAAACGGATCTTAAATATTGTAACGTAAAAATGAGCAACAGCAGCATTCACTGAACATAAGCTCTAATCTGCGACGAGAGTAACACATTTATTTAAACGACATGAAGGAAAGCAGCACTTAGAACGTTCAGCGTCTTGTAGCGCCCCTTGCATTTTTAGGCTCGGAAGAGATGAAAAGAAAAGTCCTCGACACCCTATAATAATTCTGTTAACTGTACGAGCAGAAATACTGGACCTTTAGGTAAACCAATTGTCTTGCAGTCTTTCGAAAAAGAGGTACGTAATTATAAATGCAACAACCAAACCTGTCGGCTGTTGCGTGCTACCCGGGACAATTCTTATGGCTGACACAGGCGTCAGTCACTAGCATTCAGTTCTGTGAAAATATTTGTAATCCCAGTCCAAGCACGTCAGTGAAAGACAACGCCGTCCAAATGTGTTTCAATTTCCCTTTCAGTACAAAAACGCCGCACGCTTATTTCGTTATGCTCGAGTGACACTCCGTTCTATCCGCTTCCCAAGTTTCCCTTCGACGTGCTGTGGTGCGCGGTTCGGGTCTTGCTTTGCGGGCGGAGCTCCCGGTGCCGAGTAATCATATTAGCCTCTGGCGCGAAGAGGCTTCAACAGCACTGTCTGAGTAGTAAAGAGCGGTGACAAGCTTGCGCACCGGAAGATGCGACTCTTCCACGTAATTAGTTTACGCTGCGCAGAGCATGCCCCTCATCCGAACCGTCCAAAAGAGATAGCGCCTTGGCCGTGATATCGCGATGCTATGCATTCCAGGACTGACAGCAGCCACTCTTCGTGAAGCATTTGCCGGCGATAGTCGTGATTGTCTCTAAATGTGATTGCATTAGCAAATACTTTTATTTTTACTCTTTTTCTTAAATAGAGGAAGAGAGGAGGGGAGGGTGCGCGCCCCAAAGCCTAAGTATTTATAAATGGCCTCATTCTACTCAGCGATTTTTTAGAATAATTCTCTTATAAGAAGCCGCCGCGGTGGCTCAGCGGTTATGGTACTCGGCAGCTGTCCCGAAAATGCGGGTTCGTTCCCGGCCGCCGTGGACGCATTTCGATGGAGGCGAAATGTCAGAGTCCCGTGTACTGTGTGATGTCAGTGCACGTGATAAACCACAGGGAATCGAAATTTTCATTGCCCTCCACTGCGGCGTCCTTCATCACCTGAGTCGGTTTGGGACGTTAAACTACATAAAACCAAAACCAAATCGCTTATTAGAACAATTCCGCTGTCCTAGTTTGAGATCAGAAACTCCCCTTGATATCATTAAGACGCTATAAATTAATTATTCGCCTTCATTACTGACCCCGCCTGATATATGTTGTGAACGCGTAATAAAATCTGTGTTCTGGTAGGTGATTTTGGAGCTTAATCAAAGCATTATTTTCGTTTCCGTGACTTAATGCCCCAGTTATTTGAATTTACAAAGCTTTTAGTATAAGCGTGTAAGACAACGTCGGAAAACAGATTTACTATGTTTGGGCTAAACTCTATTCCTAGCTCCCAGACCATCATGAAATAAACATACCCAGCGCTTCAACGAAAAAGAGTTTATCAACGCAATTTTTCATATATTGTAAGATTGCACCATAAAAATCAATATATCCGCAGGTCTCTCGTCGGCGGGCTTGCGTGTTTTTTGCTGTAGCCAAAAACGTCCTCCTCAGGCTTTCTATGGCAATGTCAACTGCTGGATGCGCACGATGGAAAACTTTAAAAGAACAATTTGGTAGACATTGGAACACTACCTTAAAATATTTCAGTATTGAAAATATTTTTTCATGAATGCTAGAAATGGTAGAAAACGTAGGATATTTGTATGCAATTTCATTATTACGCGATAGCCTATACAGCTCGTTCGGTCGAAAAGCCGTCGGCGTACTCGGTACAGTGTGTCGGAAATAATCGGGGCTACGTAAAAAAACTTCTACCGTAATAATTTGCGGTTCTAGTGATTAATGATTGATCGGTGTGTTATAGGTGATGACGAGTTAGTGAAGTCAATGTAAGTAATTGATTAATTAAAGAAACCAAAATGAAAAAACAAAAACAGGAGGTTCAAAGGTGTCCAAATGCTCAGAATGAAAAGCCAATGCTTGATGCTGCTAATTAAGGCAATTTAGAGTGCGTAATTGATCAAATAAATAATTGAAACAATTGAAGAAAATGGAAAATGTGTTCAACGGTGCCAGATTCCTCAAAATGGAAAGCCTAACCCACTAAGCTATCGCATCATACCATTAAGGTGAAGCTTAAGTGTCCTCCTAATTTTTTTTTGCGTGCATGAAAAGCAACGAGGTGATAGAAAATATGGCTGGGAATGCAGATTTCCTGCTTCTTCGTCTCTGCTGCTTTTCGCTAATCAGAAGCAGCCGGTTATAAGGTACTACTGTAATGAAATAGGTAATTGCTTGCCCTAGAAACACAATTTGCCGGCTTGTGTTGGCTTTTCCTCAGTAGTAGCTACGGCGGGCAATTTGCAATGCTAAGTTGATAGACTATGTAATCTTGTTGAAATATTTATTGGAATCCCCCGAGGCGGAGTAGATTTGTAACAAGGAATTAAGTAATTACCCATTGGTATCTACCTAAGCGCAGCCGCACGGCTACACAGGAAAGCTGTAGAGCTTTCATTGATCATTTCACTCTCGCCCTACCATAAGCTTGCCGTGTCGGTTAGCTCAGTTGGTAGAGCGATTGCTCCGCTGAAGCGGTGGCCTCGGGTTCGAACCCCGGAGCAGGACGATTTTTTCTTTAACTCAAAAGTTTCTGATAAAGCTGTATAGCTTCCTTTGTAGCCATTTGGCTGCGCTTAGGTGGATGCCAATGAGTAATTACTCCATTATTACTGTGCAATCTTACATCGCATATTTGGTAGCGCCACTTATTATTGCCTAACACGCATCAAAATCCCAAGCGCCGAATAAAGTGCCAAAAAACTAGAGACACTGCTGCCGATGTGAGCAGCTGACATGTGACGTAGCTACTAAAGATTTAAAGAGACACTAAGGCCCCCACTGCTGTGAGCGAACAGCTGCCATTTCATTGAAACGACAGTGATAGGGAAGCTGGGTTTAAATAGTAATTATATTCATGACATTGCTTTTTACACCATGTTTAAAGTATGTTTATCCTATTGTTTTGCACATTTTTATACTCTTTATTTATTTAAAAAAATTTTCTTATATACCTGTGCTTCCTTACCGCAAAAAGATTGACCTGAAGAGAGCACTACACAGATGTGTACATTTGTACCATACACTGGCAATAGTGAATGGTAAACATAACGGAAACGTGCCGATGGGGATTTCCCTCTCTATAATTTGCTCCCTGCCCACTGTGGCAGGTGGCTGCCACTAGCCACGTTTGGCAGATGGCAAATTGGAGAGAGGGAAATCGCTATGTCCACGTTTCCACCGGCCATGGTTGTCAGATGATAAGCAGCAGTGGTTTCATGATTAAAGCGGCGCAAACTTTTTGAGCAGATGTTTCCGCGCTGCCAAAACAGTGGTCTCAGAGCCATCTTCAGCAAAAAGAACGAGTAGGGAATAGCACAATTAAAACCTTTTGGCCAGTCGGAGTCTCCTTTGACATACACGTTTGGCAATTCTTGCGCATGTCGTATCCAGAGAAACCTGTAAGCAGGATACTTGGTGAACACTCACCTCTTCTGCCGTTATCACCCACAATCCCCTTATCAACGACAGCAGTCGGCTCATTTTAAAGACTTGTTAGATAGTCGTCGTTGGGGCTTGAAATATCAATTTCTACTAGAGGGCTCTTTTCCTGTGCTCATGCAGCTGACGTCTTCGACCTTACTTTTATTAGTGTTGCCTAAGTGCTGAAAATAGGTGCCGAATTTTTTTTTACCCCAGTATGCAAAGCTCCAGTTTCAAGGGTACTGGGTAAAACCTTGCTGAGACATTGTTTTTTTTATGGTGAATACAGCTTTACTGCACATCGCTGACGATGTCCCCGACACTGTAGAAGAAGAACTGTAGAAGAACTCTAGAAGAAGAACTGTAGAAGAAGAAGTTCTACTGAAAGCAGCGCATTATACCCTGCCAACGTTTTCGCAATATGATTACAGACAGAGAGACTCTACGTCTGCACGGATTTTTTTTGACAACTTTATTGCCCCAGGGCATAAATGAAGTAGCGAAAGCAAAGTGGAAAAAAAAGATCGGAGGTGTGTTAGGTAAATCAATGAGAAAAGGTGGGCGAATGTAATGAAGGCGTGAAGAGAGTGGTGACGTGGCCTCTTTGTCCAAGCAATACACAAGAGATGGTTCTTCGGCGGGAGACACGCTGCTGCCAAGTGCCGAATTCTCGTTGGCTTCAGCGCCCAGGCAAAACCGGAGAAAATGGTTCGTCTCAAGCGTATGCAACGTGCAGAAAAAAGTGAGCGTGAGCCCATCAACATACGGTTCCTTCGTCGGCGATTTATTAGCAACATTTTAAGAACCCAGCCACAAATTAAACCTTTCAGCTACAATTTCCTGCCTGCCTGCGCACACAGTCATCGAAGAAAGCGAAGGGGCCAACAGTGAGGAGACGAAGCGACGCCCCAAGGCCCTTCAGCACCTCCGCGAAGAACGAAAGGAACGCGGCGTGTAGCAGGCGTACCCTATTCCTCCTATGCCGGAGAAGCTATCGAGGGGCACGCAGACTTTAGTCCACGGCCTCACAACCACCGCTGAGCGAATACCGTCATTAATACACAAGGTTTTCAACAATGACATCGAGGAATGGATGCGCCGTCGCTGCCGAAATCCGGCGACCGCTACACATGTAGTCCCGGGAATGCGAGGAATATTCGGAGCTTCGAGAATAAAGCACGCAGAACTTCCTATTGCTCTTCGCACGGCCACAAACAGTGACTGGCTCTTGCCGATAACCTCCGACAGCACAACCGTCGCTCGGCTGTGGGCAAAGCTTGAGAAATTTGTGAGAATGGGACCTAGCATCAGGCTGCACGGCAGTCGTATCAGCACCCGCCTCGGCCGTCGTAGCAACTGTAGGGCTACATGAACGCATAGACACCTAGAGCAATGTGCACATGAGTGATTTTCATAAAGGACGTGCTTCAACCTACCAACCAACCAACCAACCAACCAACCAACCGACCGACCGACCGACGAACCCTCCGATCGACCGACCGATCGATCGATCGATCGATCAATCAATCAATCAATCAATCAATCAATCAATCAATCAATCAATCAATCAATCAATCAATCAATCAATCAATCAATCAATCAATCAATCAATCAATCAATCAATCAATCAACCAATAAATCGATCAATCAATCAATCAATCAATCGATCAATCAATTAACTTCTGCAAAATGTTTGCGCCAGTTAACAAGACAAAATTTCTGATTTAAGCCTTGGTATGTTATTATCACGTGCTACGCTTTCTTTGGGGAGAGCTTGTATTCCGATTAAAAAGAGGAAGAAGAGAAGCACTCGAATAAACTTAATCATTATTATTTATTCTCTCTCATTATTATTATTCTTATAATTTTGAAATCAAAACTCTCATCCCTTTTCTGTTCATGAGGAAGAATTCACCGGTGTTGCGCTCCCACGTGATTTTCCTTTTTATTAACTGCGTTCAGGTGAATAGCCACCCGATTCTTGGCCGATCCCCCAGTGTGGGCATGTGCCATCTTTTGATAGGCTAACAACAACAACAACTTCGGAGGTTGGAGGAAGTGCAGTCCAGAATAAGTTCACGAGCGACGTACGCGCCCCCAGACAAGCGCTCTTGGTTTGTTAGCTAAGACGAAAGCTGCATACGCGTTACCTTTTTTTTGCAAGCAGAGCGACAGGGCTACCATAGCTGTGGAGCGCCATGGGTTTCTGCAAGTGCGTGCAAGTTCTCGAGTATTGATATGTTGCCGACTGCCTTTCCCAGTTCATTCCTCGTTTGAAAAAGGAGAGTTTATGCTAATCACCATTTTAAAATCAATCGAAAAAAAAAGTCGGCACCTGTATTATTGACACGAATCTGATTTACATTAAGCAGACGTGTAAAACTTAGATTCGCGTCTTTTTCACAATCGCAATCCATGGTATGTAACGCAAGGCGTTTGATAGTTAAAGCTTATTTGTTCAGTGTGTCAGATCATAACATTTAATGGTTTGTGCAGAGCACATATTCAAAGGTACACAAAAAGGAGACTCTTAACTGCTTATTCTAAAGAGAGCGTGTCCTTCCGCTATACGGCGTGAAACAGCTCTATGAGCAGAAACATTCTGAAGGTAGACCCAGACATCCGCTTAGAAACTCAATACTTATCAGCAAGTAATGTTTCAGCATGAGCATGGTAACAAACAACATCGAGCGAATCCTAGAAACTGTCCTGTCATCTACCGAGAAGAGGTCGATGTCTTTGCGCCCGAGATTACCGCATATCAGACGATGCCTTCACTTTATGACAATATGCAACGTTAGGCCGACAAGGCTCCCTCAAGTTCCCTCGGCCCAGCCCTTCAGCTAGCCTACTCATTATGCTCAGTTTCTAAGCGGGATATAAAAGCGTCTATTGCGGAGAAGTTTAGACTTTCGGAAGAGCTCCGATTATATACAGCGCTTTGTAAAAAGACCTGCGGCTCTTTTCTCAACAGGCGAGCGCAGTAGCGATGCAGGAACCGTCTGCAGGCAGGCCATAACAAGTCTTCGTATGAGCCGTTAATATAATAATTGGTTTGGGGGGAAGGAAATGGCGCAGTATCTGTCTCATATATCGTTGGACACCTGAACCGCGCCGTAAGGAAGGGGATGAAGGAGAGAGAGAAAGAAGAAAGGAAGAAGACGTGCCGTAGTGGAGGGCTCCGGAATAATTTCGACCACCTGGGGATCTTTAACGTGCACTGACATCGCACAGCACACGGGCGCCTTAGCGTTTTTCCTCCATAAAAACGCAGCCGCCGCGGTCGGGTTCGAACCCGGGAACTCCGGATCAGTAGTCGAGCGCCCTAACCACTGAGCCACCGCGGCGGGGCAAAGAGCCGTTAACCTCCATATTAAAATTTACGGGGTCCCTCATCAGGTGGGCAACAGCCAGGGTAAACAAACTGTTTTCCCCTTCTCTAATATAGGACCTGCTTCCTGGTATTATAGCGATGAAACCGAAGGAATATGGAAGGTGTATATATCGTGACGTGGTGGTTATAACACCGAAGTCAAGAGACAGAACAGGTTGGTGCCCGTTGCACTGAAAGAAGCTTTTTATTGGGGCTTACTTGCGCCTCCAAAGTACTGAACAATGCGGTGGCGGATATTTGTGCGGCTGCTCTCTGCGGTCGTCGAAGAACAGAAACGCCAGCGCTCTCGGCCGCACTCAGTTTATAGCTGGCAAAGGTATTTCGAGATAAGGCACGAAAGGCAATCAAGAGAATATCCAACAATTTAGGAGTTGCACATCGCTGCAGCCATTCGAGATAAATCTGTTCTGACGCCGCGTAGCCGACAGAGATCTAGCCGCATGCCGGTGGTCTTGACCATAAAGAAAAAAAGATATTGCAACTTCGCGGCCGTACACCAGCGGTAGGAAGCACCGACAGCGAGTACCATGCCGGTCTCCCGGCAGCAAAACCGTACGGCTAGATTCCTTTTACTCCATTCGACAACCGCAACTGTGCTTCCAATGCTCTGTGGAGGTGCTTTCTATTCGCTTTACTTCCACAGGCTTTCGCTTTCGGTTCATACCCCAAGTGTGGCCTTGCGCTTGCTCTGCCGCAACGCCAGAGTTCAAGGAAAAATAAAAGCTGCAGCGATCACCTTGCTGATTGCTGATTCGGATACGCATTTCATTTTTCTTGTTTTCGTTACGCGTAGGTACGGGCCTTTGTCACGGTCGTAGATTCTATATCTTTCTTGTACGGTAGTTTTTTATTTGTGCCGTGCCGAGGGATGCGCTCGTGAGTCAAGTTGCTATGGCTGTCGGGAGGATATTTTGCTACCGAATATATGGTACCCGCTAGTGAGGTATTGACCACGACGTGTATATTCTATGGTGATCATGAAAGAGGCTGCACTGAGACAGTGCGTGCAGGCCTGAGTGCCAACCTGTTTCTTTTTACCTTTCACGTGAGCGGATGTTCTGATGTAAACATCATGATGCACCTCTCTGCTACTGCACTTGCGGATTTGACCTTAAGCGCCTTGCATTTCACTTTTGACTAAGCGCGCAAAAATTCGCCTCCTGAGAAAATTATACGCAAGTGATGCAGTAACGATCGCGCTGCATGGCTACCTGCACAGTGTCTTTACAGACAACAGCGAATGTCTGTTTAATAAACAAGCCTGCCCAATTTCTGTCGTTGCAGTTCACTGTTAAAATTAGCGGAGCCATTCCTGTGAGTACATTTTTTGAGCTTTCGCGTGACATAGAAACATCTCACATACGTGGAAGCCGAGTGCACAAGTTAAATATGCACAGGAGTCATGGCGCGGAACATGAGTTTTCAGCCGCTCACTCGGTCTTCTAGCAGCATCGTTAATCACGAGTTGATCCTCGGGAAAGCTGCTATTTCCCGTAACAAAAAACTAAAAACATAGTACTACTGAAAAAAACAGAATTTCGGGTTGCAGAAAAACGAACTGCTTCCCTTGGTCAAAAAAACAAACAAAAAAACTGCCGATTAGAGCCGCCTGAAGTAACTCGTTATATCACAGTTATGGCTTGTCATCTTGAATTATTTCTGGAACAAAACCCCCTTAGGAGGACTACACTGGTGCAGTAAATGTGAAGATGGCTTTACTGGACTTTATTATCATGATAGTTCAAAGCAAATATTCGTTACGAACTCAACAATGCACAAGTGATCACAATTAAGCCCTCATCATCCCGCTGAACGCGAATGGATTTCATCCGCCTACTTTATTTTCTCGTGCCAGTGCCGCGCAGGGCATCTCTAACATGCTAGTCGTGATGAGTCAGGACACCACGGTTTCTCGAGTGCATGTGGGCTGGGTCCACCCAGTTCTAGCCGTGTGTGGCGATTGCCGGTGTCTTAGGAAATGTGGATCGAGGTTGTTTTGTGGATGCCGAGTGCTTGGACCTTTAAGGCTGCTTGGAGGAAGTAGGATAAAGTCTTCAGCCCCCGCTCCCCCCCAGACGGACCCCGGGCTTACCCGACCAGGGAAAACGGGCAGTCGCGTTTTTGTCTCCTTCTCTCCATCCTTCTGTTTGCTATAGGCTTTGCCTGAACTTTCCTGTCCTCTCCTTCCTTCTTGCTTTTGCTCTCTTCCTGGCAGTTAGAGAACCCTTCTGTGAGCTAGCCTGCCTTGGTCATGTCACAATTTGTTATAGTGGGGATTTATAGGTGGCGTAAGAAGACGTCTTCCTGTAATATGCTAGGTCGATTAGTTAAGCTACATGGCGAGTGGCTAGGATCACTGCCAAATTATAACTTATTCATAATTTCTGCGCCTTCCTCCTTCCGGAAATCTTATTGTCCCTCTAATACGGCGCGCACCAAAGAAGCACTTCATTCCTATAGATCCAGTAAAGAGGACACCTCCTCAAAGTTCCTACCCAAAGGAAAACTTCACAGCCGCATGGCTGTGGTTTGGTAGATTCGAGTGAGTAATTATTTCTTATATATAGACTGCATTTTAGAGAAGCACTACATTTTGTGAACGCCGCAATTAGTTTTATATACAACGATAAGACACTCAGCGGCATATTTGCTCGTACTTCGCTTTACAACGCTTCAGTTCTTAAAGTAAACTACTATGTGCTTTACGGTCATTTATCATAGCAAAAAGCTAGCAGTTCATCTTAGCGAGGGCTGTACTGAGCCTTGTGTAGATGTTTCCGGCTGTGCGTGGCATTTCCGGGCGCCTTTGCTCCAGAATCAAGCCTCACCACATTTGCTTCCCCTCCCAGCTTACAAGCAATTTCCTTCACCCTATGTTTTGTAGGAGAGCCGAACTGGCAGGTGCCCCGAGTTTCCTTCCTTTCGCATCTTCCAATGTGCTGCCCCTGGCCCACGCCGAGCGAGGACACGCTTTCACAGTCGACGAATTGTGTTCCAGAAAGAGCTCTCGCTGCGAAACTATTAACTTATGAGAGACAAATGGTTTGCATAAATATTCCCACTTCACTTAGTTTCACTACTTGCGTCATATTTCTACCGTATGAATTCAATTATGGACAAATGCCTGCAGTGTTTGCGGAATCGTGCTCTAACCTTCGAGTTGCTTAGTGTTAGAGGCCTCTTCAGGACGGATTTTACTTTGCGGCATCTTATAACAATTTGTATTTTTGGTTAGTTGTTACCAATGATAAGCACTGACTGAATTGAAATTATTGTTCCAGGGCGTCATTGCGTTTATCCATATTCTTTTTTCTGTGGTGGTAGCTCCTCTTCACCTACCTCGAGTTTCCTTCCCTTCCTATCTTCCAATGTGCTGCCCCTGGCCCACGCCGAGCGAGGACACGCTTTCACAGTCAAAGAATTGTGTGCCAGAAAGATCTCTCGTTGCGAAACTATTAACTTATGAGACACAAATTGTTTTCTTAAATATTCCCACTTCACTTAGTTTCACTACTTGCGTCATCTTTCTACCGTATGAATTCAATTATGGACAAATGCCTGCAGTGTTTGCGGAATCGTGCACTAACCTTCGAGTTGCTTAGTGTTAGAGGCCCCTTCCGGACGGATTTTACATTGCGGCATCTTATAACAATTTGTATTTTTGGTTAGTTGTTACCAATGATAAGCACTGACTGAATTGAAATTATTGTTCCAGGTCGTCATTGCGTTTATCCATATTCTTTTTTCTGTGGTGGTAGCTCCTCTTCACCTACCTCGAGTTTCCTTCCCTTCCCATCTTCCAATGTGCTGCCCCTGGCCCACACCGAGCGAGGACACGCTTTCACAGACAACGAATTGTGTGCCAGAAAGATCTCTCGCTGCGAAACTATTAACTTATGAGAGAAATAGTTTGCATAAATATTCCCACTTCACTTAGTTTCACTACTTGCGTCATCTTTCTACCGTATGAATTCAATTATGAACAAATGCCTGCAGTGTTTGCGGAAACGTGCACTAACCTTCGAGTTGCTTAGTGTTAGAAGCCCCTTCCGGACGGATTTTACTTTGCGGCATCTTATCACAATTTGTATTTTTGGTTAGTTGTTACCTATGATAAGCACTGACTGAATTGAAATTATTGTTCCAGGGCGTCATTGCGTTTATCCATATTCTTTTTTCTGTGGTGGTAGATTCTCTTCACCTACCTCGAGTTTCCTTCCCTTCCCATCTTCCAATGTGCTGCCCCTGGCCCACGCCGAGCGAGGACACGCTTTCACAGTCAAAGAATTGTGTGCCAGAAAGATCTCTCGTTGCGAAACTATTAACTTATGAGACACAAATGGTTTTCTTAAATATTCCCACTTCACTTAGTTTCACTACTTGCGTCATCTTTCTACCGTATGAATTCAATTATGGACAAATGCCTGCAGTGTTTGCGGAATCGTGCACTAACCTTCGAGTTGCTTAGTGTTAGAGGCCCCTTCCGGACGGATTTTACTTTGCGGCATCTTATAACAATTTGTATTTTTGGTTAGTTGTTACCAATGATAAGCACTGACTGAATTGAAATTATTGTTCCAGGGCGTCATTGTGTTTATCCATATTCTTTTTTCTGTGGTGGTAGCTCCTCTTCACCTACCTTTCGATACACCCCGGTTCCGTTGTCTTCTGTGTTATCGAATTACCAATGAAATCAAGTGCGCTTGATGTTGTCCCTATTTGATTCTAATCTAATTTTTTGTTTAGTCACGAAATTAAATTCTCCAGCAACAAGAAAAAAATATTTGCATGTTGCCCAATTACTAATTAGTTATCTGTAACATGTTTGCTCCAAACCAGCATTTCCAAAGTGCGTAAGCGCTAAACAAGTTGATATCGGCGCATTAGTTGCCAAAATTATCAGTTGTTGGGATTTCGCCCTCAACATTGCTTGCCTGTCCCCCCCCCCCCACCCCGCACCAATTTTGTGCCACTCATTATACTCTGCAATTAGTGTTTTAAAAGAACAATCAATCAACTGCTCCTCGAGATTATTTTGTCAGAATGTGCGCACACGATATTATATCTGTAACTTGCTTCATAGGCCTCACTGCCTCTTGTATCTCTAATTTTCTTTTTGCATTACTCTAGAGAGCGACTGAAAAGAAGAGCAAACGAAGCGCCGAGAGAAATGAAATTTTAAACTCGCCTCTCGACCTCAATTTTAGCGCTGGTGTTTTTCTTCTTTTTTTAATTTTATCTTTCGAGGCTGTTTTGGCTGTGATAAATGAGGAAATGAACCTGAGCCTTTCGGAAACCGTTTCTTTTGAACATTTGTTGCCGCATTTTTCTTTTCATGCCTTCCCTACTTCCGTACCAATTCGATGCGGGTCGCGCTGGTAACTGATTGGTTGGACCTCCGGAGCCGCGTTTCCCAGAAAACCCTGCCTTGTTTCTTCCGGAGAGAAAAAAAATTTTACGCTCACATTTTTTCTCGCTCGTTACGCTTCGTATCGTGTTTGTTTTTCTTTCCGTTAGCCGCCGTTCTATTCTTGTCTGCGCCGACCGATCTGCTTTGATTGTCTCCCTCGCTTTTCAACCGTCCGAGGCTTCCACCCACTAGCTCAAATCCCAGTTTGCTTCACTGGTGGCGAGACAAAAGTGGATTTAAGCCTAGTCTAGTTGGTACAAGCTTTTGTGGCTAACACAACTGCGCTACAACAGGCTTGGAAAATACGAGGTACATAATGAGGTGATTTCCACGATGTGGTCAGACACGATTGCAATAAGATGGCGCCTCTGGCTACAGAGTGCCTGTCACTGGTCATTTCAACTGTACGAAGCGGCAAACTGAGAACTCGTAAAAATTCTTGCAGTCAGCCTTGCCGCAAGGAATGTTCCACCTAAAAAAACTCCCGTTTCCAGACTGCATTCTCATCCCCTGCTCCGCACACGAAACGGGAGTGCACGAGAAGAAAGTCGTCCGTCATTGCAATCTGTTTGAAACTTGTGTTCAAGGATAGTGTCTAGTTTACTTTCTTTTATTCAACAGAGATAAGCTGGAGTCAAGTACTGGCGAGGAGAAGACACCATTGTTCCGTTTCACCCGCAAGAACATGCAACTTTCCTCTTTACACAAACTCACAGGTGTCATTTAGCTTAGTCTGAGATCTCCAAGTGGAAAAAATATTCCGGAGGCCTCCACTATGGCCTCCCTTATGGCCTATATCGCTTTCAGAGATTGAACACTGTATACCATATTGCATACAATATCTTACCATAAAAACTGGGAATAAGCTGAGGCGCGATGTGGGCAGTAAAGAAGTTAAAAGAAGCAGACTTCGACCACACAAAGCGCGGGTTCATTTCTCAGGTGTGCAAGTTCTTAGGATGTCAAAGGTATACGTATAACTACGTGTGAAAGAGCGACAAACATGTACAGGTAATTTTGCTGCTTGAGATATCTTATCTACGTACACTAGGCACCAAGTCATTCAAGATAACAAGTCCGTGACTTCTATGTCGAAATAATTAGAGGAACACCCTTTGTGGAATGTTTAGAAGCTAGCGGGAGCTGCTTCTGCGTAACGCCAAGCGGCTGTCTATGCATCCTCAGCGTCCGAATCTATTGAGGATAAGAACAAATCTGGTCCCCTCCCCTCTCCAAAGGTCCGGACTTTCACGGATGCTGCGAGAGCCCTAATGCATGGCTTTGAAGCAAGCCCCCTCGGCTCTCAAATTTTCACAAACGCTCTAGTGGGAGGATGACTTCCTAGTGCGGTCTCTGTGCAGCCAGCTGGGCCTTACTAAAGAGGATGCCTCTCTAATATTTTAGCTGAAAGTCACTGCTACAGAACATAGTCGAAGTTCCACTAAAGGGGGTATGGAAATCGCTCCTGTAAGACTGGTTTCTTCCGTTTTCTACAAAAGCCTTCCTAAGTTTTCACGAAAAGAATTGTGTCCTCGAGGAAGAGGCACCAATGACGAAACAAATAGTCCTTGCACAGAAAAAACTCCCCTCCAAACATTCCTTCAGAAACATCGTGCACCGACAATGAGCACGATTAGAGGGAATTACTTCACTCCCCGCGATGCTCCAAAAGCGGCTTTCCCCGGGAAGAATACGTGCCTATGTCTCGAAGCTCATGGTAGGCGTTTTTACTCCGTATACATTGCTCCACCAGGTGTTTATTTGTTAAACAAACAGCTGTGTTGTTTTATTATTTATATAGTTCCTAATTACACCAATGATCTCTCTGTTATTTTTTGTTTATTTATCTGTGCATACACATGTCATCTGCATAGAGACACACAAGGATTCTTATCGATTGGATAGTCATGAATCCAATATAGAATGCAAATATAAGATTTCAAGTTTCGGAGCAACAAGGAAATATACCATATAGAAAGCTACCTAGTATAGTGAAAAACTGAAGGAACTACATAAAGAAAACACAGATAAGAATTATCTGAAAAGTCCTTATAGTACATGTTGCGCGCCAACAATGAATATTGCCACAGGTACCATAATAGTTATGCCAATCTAAATGTAGCATAATTTTGCTTGCTGCAAATAAAGCTCCACATAGAGTTCTGGATACTCAAAAAATTATTAATGTAAGAGGTAATTTCTGCTATTTTATTACAGGGTCATTATGTGCCGGATACATAAGGCTACGGGGCTCAATATAATATGCCAGCTGCGAATAAAAATGCAGAAATATAAGGGTTATAAGCTGTTAATTTAAAAATATTTGCACGCTTTCTTGAGTAGAAAGCAGTAATAAGACACGTTTTTAAACACGACATCAATGTGCATTTTCTATCTGAAATTTTTATTTACAATGACTTCCAAGTACGAAGTCAAGTTTACCCCTCGTAACTCATTCATTCCGGTACAGCATTGTGATATGTTTGACTGCTTATGGGGTGACTTCAGAGCAACGTGGTTTCTTTTATCTGTGTTTAATGAATGTCTCTTAGAAAAACAAGCAATTTTAACGAATTCCAGCCCAATTCAATGTAAATGATCATTTTGTTTTTTTTTCATTCATTTATGCTCGAAACAATGATTACTACAATGATCAAATATTCTTTAGCGAACCTTTTCTTGACAGGAGTATTACGTACGAACGATATCAGGATTTGTAAAAACACTCATATTTTGTTGCCGCTAGTACTTGTGCGCAAAACTTTTTGTATGTTTAGTTACTCATATATCACAAGCTCACGCCTTGAAACCTTCGTTCGGACTAAGCAAAGATGAAGGCGAAGCTTTTGGGGCAAGAGAACGCTCGTTTAATGATCACTAGAGTGCGCCACATGATAGGGCTTCACTTTAGAATGTTTCCTTTCTTTCGCGCGAGTACAAAGAGTCGCCGACCAGCCATAATCCGCGACTTGTACAAAAGCGCTTGACCTCTTGTACCCCTCCCACAAAAGAATGCTTGCTCGAAAGCGCGTTTCTTTAAAAAGAAGGCAGTCGAAAAATCTAAAGGCGTTCCGACTCGTAACAAAGCAATTCGAAGGAAAGCAGGAACATTGCTTTCTGTTATAAGATTCGCTTTCCGGCCCCCATGAGAGAATTTCGGCGCAGTTTCGGAAAACCGGAGAACATGCCCAACTCTCAAGAGGCCCTCCTCCAAAAGCGTCGCCACTTTCGATGGCGGCTGAACTTCTTCTCCCGTCGCTTCTACGAAGTTTCGCAACACGGATAAAGAAAGGAGCCTCGACGTAGAACAAGCACTCATGCAAGATAAATCTCGTAAAATATTTCTTGCAGCTTTGTGCCCTCTAAGATCAAAGAGAAACCGAGCTCTGAGAAGGACCACTTCCTGAGGCAGAATCGCTTGGGCAGCTCAGCTTCTTCTCGTGCAGTCCTTTTTATATTTTTTGACAAAAAGGACCCCCTTTGTTGGCTCTTTTGTTTTCCTAATGTGGAATTTCTTCATGTTTTAGGAGTATTAAGTTCTATTGAAGAGTGAGTTGTCTCCATTGTAAGCATACATAAAAGTACGGCATTCGAAGCGACAAGACAAATTTATGTGCCTCTATCTTCTTTAAAGAAAAAATATTCTTATAAGTATATATGGCAACCTCAACACGACAGTGATTTGTACATTTTCTTGTTCGATGGGCCGATTCAACGCTGCAGGCACACGTGTGCTAGAATTAACACGATAAGAAGAGACGATAAAAAAACCCAAACTGATGGTGTTGTCTATTACTGGCTTTGTTGTAGTGCATATGGTGGGCTTCATTGAACGTATGCTGTGAACGTGAGGAACAAATCTTTACAAACAAGGACCGACGCTGGCTCTAAACACCAGAAAAAATGGCAGGATGATCCGCGTGCGTTAAGTCGTTCCTCCTACAGTGTGCTTGTAGTGTGTCAAATATTGCCGACTGAATCAGAAATTGCATGAAATACCGAACACAATATGCACTCGAATTCGCATCCAAACCCGGCTACATAACTTCTTGCGAATTGTTTCCTTGTCTTCGTGGCGCTGTCAATTTCAATGTTCCACGTTTATGAGCGCCGTTTACATTATCTTCGGGAGCACCTTTCTTCAGATTATGCATTCATTGTCATGGGTTATTTTAGTGCTGAACAGCTTACTTTGGCACGGCGAAAAGCATACGTAAATTACCCCTCTATCTACTCATTGTAGTGACGAAGGCGGACTAGTGTGATTTTCATCGATTGAGGCAGTCGCTTTGCCTTCTCGCATAACTTCATGCGCGTATGGTGGAAGCATAGGGCAGGCAGCATGAAATGTTCACTGATTGTCAGATAACAGTACAGCAAGCCAGATAGGATCCGAGGTTTCACAACTGAATACATAGATGTGTGGTTAGTGAGAAATAAATGGCGCGAAATAGAGAGAGCAACCGGGCATCAAATGATTTTGTTAAGATTGTCCCAATGCTGTGTGCTGATATTTTCTGTCCGTGCTTCACAGTGAGTAAAAGGCAAGCAGAAAAGAAAATTCTTCCTAGAAAGGAATATAGACTGATTTCGAAATTTTAAGCACCGGTGCATACAAGAGAGCACTATGAAGAAGAAACAAAGTTCGCTCACTCTCACATTTTTTTCGGCTTCTCACGAGCAGTACTCTAATCAAGGAGCTCGATAATTTTGTTCCCTTGACATGCTCCTCTCTCATAGAAGAAACTACGTTTAACAATAACTCTGGTACCATTTCTCATACTCTAACATAATATTTTGTCTTTCCCAAACAACCTACAAGCTCCATAACTAGTCGCCAGAAAAAAAAAAGGCGCGGTATTGGCCACCAATAAAAGTGGCACCCACAAACTTGAACTTGATTATGCAACCAGCACACTGTCTTCGCAGCTGAACAGAAAGCGCTCTAGTCATAGCGGGTGGCCTGGCTAGCTTCGTTTGTCCTCATCTCATATCATGTGTTCATTTTTGTGCCCCATTTTGTGGTCATTTGTTAACGCGACAGCTTTAAAGGACTCGTTACCCAGAAAATCCGGCGTCGGCGTTGTGGGCAAAAAATCACGGGCATGGCTCCGGCATGTGGTCCCGAGATAGCAACCTAGCAGGCAGGTGGGTCACTTGTTTTCCGGGTTGCTCTCTTTGGTTGTGACCCCTTGCTTGGTGAAGTGCTTATTAGTTAAAAACCAATGCAGGATTTTCCACTGCTCACCCATTATTTCTGCGTCATTACCTAAAAATCGGGCCAGCATCCAGCCAATGCTGCTCTGCAGTCTCTGCAGCCCCTCAAACATTCTCTTTCTTACGTCGCGGATGACGTCAACGCTCTATTTTAGAATGCTTAAAGCCATGTTCCACATGGTGGCGGCCAAATGAATGAAAAACGCTTGTTCCGAATTCCTGGTAGTGGCTAAAATAACAAAATATTTCTGTCACTAACACCCCAGCACACAATCTCTCGGGCATGATCTCACAATACTGGCCAAGGCTGCTCACGGGTGCCATATAGGCCTCCACTAGAGGTATTCGTCTCTGCACTGCATCGACGCACGTGTGTTGAGTCGTGCGCCCACTGCATTTTGCATTCGTATATTCGGCCATAATTTTCTTTGGCGTTAAGCGTTTCATAGTGCTTGTTTGCATGTGTCCGGTGAAATGTAACGAGAATAGAATATATGTCACGCCCATTATCGTGGATTCCTGCGCTCGTTCTTTCTGAACACGCTTAGGGCCGCGACTTCTATATCAGCGTTAAGGCAGACAGGTCGGCCCCTTTCACGGTCGCGACATAGGCGGCTATATAGCGATATAGTTTTTTCAGAAATGATTGCGTTCCGCCCACCATCAAAGGAACCGAGTGAAATTCACTTGCAGATTATCCAAGTAGTCGTTAAAGGATCGTGTACAGCGTCATCTGCTGGAGATCAAAGGCAATGCCTTGACACCTTTGATCTTGCAGTTTCCAAGCTATGTCAGCCGATACTCTTAAAAGGCCGAGAGAGACATCGGCTGAACACTTGACGTGGCAGGAATGGGACATTTTGTTTTCATCGAATCGTAAAAGAGTGTTTGCGTTGTCGTCCTTTCGTTAGCATTCTTTCAGGACGTACAGGCGTGAAAAAAATGAGAACAGCGCAGCGCCTGCGTACCACGCTGTTCGCCACTAGGGTATTGAGGCGAACGAGGTGGCACACAACTCAGCCCGAGCTGATATACCCCGGGACTCCGACAGGTGTACCTCGGAATCTGAGCAGTCCTATCCACTAACGACATGCAATGTGATTCTGCAACACTTCAGATTAGAGCGGCAGACGTATCCGCCACGTGGCAAAAAGCTGAGCAACAAAGAGATTTACCTCAGTAAACTACAGACTCACATATTCTACAGCTCTTATGTACTGCATGCAATAAACCCGGATTCCGTCGAATTCAAATGTAAATTTTGTCGTGAGAATGTAGGCCTGTGCCATATTTTATGAGCCTGTCGAAAAAATTAACGGTGGTGTAGGTTTGGTTAAACCAAGGCAGAAACGGTAGCTGCATGATGCTTTGGCCTGCAGAAGTCTTCTTATGCTATGCTTTGGTCGTTTCTTTGGTCTTTAGTATGCTCACCTGAAGGCGGACGTCACGGCCTAGCACGTGAACACCACATGTCGGCTTCGTTCCTGGGCGCGCCGGCGTTCCTCCCATTATCTACCCGGTTGAAGAGGTCGCGACCTCACACCCTATGAGGTAAACGCCGCGTTTCAGCTTCTCGGCGAGCGAAGAGTCGATAACGTCACCCAGTTTTGGTCGGCCTTGAATTGACCTTGATGCGGCCTTGACAACTCTGATGACCTCGAATTTAACTCACTTGTCCTTGAAATGACCTTCACTTTTAACCTTGACCTCGACCTTTGACCTTTGCAATGCCTTGACAATTGGCCTGACCATTGACAATTCACTGGTTCTCCAAACTTATAAGCTGAAGGCTTGGCTTTGGCTTAGCCTTGAAGGTCATGGGAAGTACACGGCGATCTAAGCCCGTTAACTCTAGTAGTGAAGCTACCACTTCAAAAAATGAAATTACTGATAACATAGCACAGCCAACGTGGGAGGGGCGGAAGGCACACTGTCCAGCCTGGGCGAAGGACATCAACGTGAGCCTATCGAACGAGCAAGGGCAGTAGTTTGCGCCAATGGAGTCCTGGACTAAGGACACCGTCCTCGTTTCCCCACCCTCTACTCGTACAACAATAAATACTTTCTTCTCTCTCATCGCATTTGTATAATGGTGGTAAAGAAATTACGCTTAAGTTGTATCGTGGACGACCCTAGCGTCTTTTCTAGCGTAAGCTACATTGGCCGCGAACGTGCGATTTCTCTGTGGCGGTGCTCCGAGGAGGCACAGAGACAGACCTCGAGTCGTTGTCTAGCAACCGCCGCAGCTGGGCGGATGCCGCGCGTGCGCAATGCCATCTGGCATGACGTCACACCGCGTGCCTCGCCGCCGCAGCCATTTCTTATGACGTCACGCTGCTTCCCTTGTCATTGCTCTCGCCTCCGCTCGCTTCGCCAGCTGTTTCGCATGCCTGACAACATGTAGGAGGATTGAAAAGGAGTACTCGCGTGCGCTGCAACCACATTTGAGGCGGCAGTATGGACGGCGACAAGTCTTCTAAGCAGAAGGAGGCCTGGAATCGACACCGGAACGAGATGTAGAGGAAACGAATCGCCCAGGAAACAGAGTAACAGCGCGCCGAACGACTGGCTAAACGCCATGAATATGCCGCCGCGAGACGGGCACGTCATGTGTCGTCTTTAATGCAGCAACAGCATAGCTAGACAATCAGACTAATTTAGACTTGCAATGAAGATTCACCAAGGCTAACCAAGCCATGCCGTAGCTTTCGATACGTGTATCCTGGCATAGCCGAGCTAAGCCACTACAGTCCACTACAGCTACAGTTCGCGTGGTGCGTAAGCGCCGTGCATTTCGCATTTCTTTTTATCGCCCTTGTACGTGGCGTCAGACCCATTCGAAATACGTAAAAGCAAAGATCCATTTACACTGAGTGGTTATGGTGCTCGGCTGCTGACCCGAAAGACGCAGGCTCGATCCCAGCCACTACAGTCTCATTTCAATGGACGCGAAGTACTAGAGGCCCGTGTACTGTGCGACGTTAGTGCACGTTAAAGAACCCCAGGTGGTCGAAATTATACGGAGCTTTCCACTCGGCGTACCTTATAGCCCAGGGTTCATTTGGCCGTTAAATCCCGTAAAACCAAACCAAACAATTTACACAATTCCAATCCGTACCAGTGAGGAACAGGTTATTATAGCGAATGCAATCTTTAAAATGGGAACTAATTCTTAACCGAGGAGAAGTCATCTGTTCGAGAGTATTTAGCGTCCTAACAACTCCGTAAGCCGTATGAGCCATATATGATTAAGAAACATTTTTACGTTTCTCGATGAGATATACTTCTTTTGTTAATCTTAGGGTGCGCATAGAACTAAAATTTCCCATTATGCTCCCGAACGATTACAGAAGACAGAAAAATGCCGCGGTGAGGCAATAGATTGAATGGCTGTGACTTGTCACAATAAAGCTCCGACCCCGATCACCAAACCTTCCTGAAAGAGTTGCAAGTTTTTATTCCCTTGTCTGCACATTCCTCAGTCAATGGCGGCACATCCCGACAGTCAGATGAAAAAAACCTCCTGACACTATTGTTACTCACTGCAATAGCACCAGCTGGCGCTTCTGGTTTCGGCGCTCGCCGCAGCAAGGTGGACTGTGTATCTGAGCCTTCATTGGTATAATATTTCACCACTATGTGTTACAAGCACACATTTTCTGCTTTCTGCACCTTTCCTCTTAACGTTTAATATCTAAATGCAATCTCAAATTTCTATAAAAATAACCAGGAAATTTGCAATTTTTTCAAAAACCTTTGTTCCTTCTAATATTACTTCAGACTACGTGATAGACCTCAACTATCAGATGATTAATTAACTAAAGTTAGCCAATCGACTTTTTAACTTTTTGTTTCTAGGCGCAATACTATTTTACAAAAGTCTAGGTCATCAATATTGAAGGCGAGCGCAGATTTTAAATTTCCTCAATCGGCATTGTACGTGGTTCAAAATATCTAGCGCCAAATATATCTATTGGAGATATCCTTGAGGTGGCTTTCTCGCACGAGTTTCCCATTATTAAAATGTCGTTGCTGCGTGTGGTAGCGTCACTGAAATCCCGTTCGCTTCTTATACATCATAAAAAATAACCGAAGTGGGTCTGTAATTGCTTATTATAAATGCGAGTGGCTCAATTTCATCATTGTGCAAAACGGGAGCGCCAACTTCCGGACAATTAACTGGTGCAATATTTTCTTAAATATTTCCTTCACCATTTCAAACCACAATATCTATTCAAAAAATATGAAAACTTGGCTCGACTTCGATGCTCACAGCCTTCAACTTCCAAATATATTATTTTACCATAAAACTAATATTAGAGCATTGATTAGTTAATTATTCTTTTTTACACCAGCTCTGTCACGTAAGCTATGCCCGTCTTGCTGTATAACTCATCTGCAATAACCGCTGTAATGTTTTTTCAAGATTTCCCAGATAAAATCTGCTGCGGTTAAAAGCAAGTCGCCCGGTATACCAAAGGCTAAACCAGACAGTGATACGTTTGTGCGTTTTGCAAATAGGCCAAGTTGATGTGTACACTTCAGTTTTGGCATCCGTAAACAGACTTTGAGCGATCTCTATTTTCTACTACCCTCTTAGATATTGCACCGCGATAGTATTCTTTGTGCTGTGTGCTGTTTGCTCGATGTGCAGAAATATTGCCGCGGTTTTCCAGTACAAATAATTCTGCCACACTTCCGACAGCTTGTTCTAAACACTACTTTTTCCTTGCCGGGAACTGCAGCTGCTAGCGTTGACGCATCGTAGACAGAGCGAAATTATAGATTATTCTTTAAAGAAGAATGGAAGGAATCGCGTTTTGGTATTTGTTGGGAAATATTTTATTGTTGTAAGCAACCAAGCATGCTTTTCCACGAAATCGATAAGATCACTGACTCGTGTGCACATCATAAGCTCTCACTTTGGGATATCCGCACGGGCTGTAAATTAGATCTCCTGCTATTATGGTGAGAACTGTATACGTTCGTGGCTTAAAACAGCTAGTTGTGCCTTCACGAATGTGCGTGCGTGCTCGCTTTCAACTGTGCATTTCAACCATCCAGCTTATAAACGAGTGCCTGCCAGTCGGTGCTTGGGCATCTCTATTATCCGGGTCACCCAAGGCAATGCATTGTATTATGACCTCACCAACCCCCACTTGCGTTCTACTTCTTCATTTCCTTCTCCTCTCTTTTCGTCCATGTGGCGCAGCAGGCCAGGGTCACGTTGCCACCGGCTGACCTCCCTGCCGTTTCTCTCATCAAACTTAACTCTCTTTCTCTCTCATCTTCCCCTCTTCGCATGCCATTCGCACCGTTGCGTCGTCTCAGCCTTCGCGCTTCATAATCGCTCCGTGAAGCAGCGCAATTTCTGCGTCAAACTCAACAGCTCCGTGAAGCAGCGCAATTTCTACGTCAAACTCAACAGCTGCGTGTTTTCTTCTTCAGTTGTCATGAATCCTTCTACACATTCTTTGGATTGCTTTGCCGGAAAGGAACGAATGTGTTAAAATTTTTGAATGTGCTAAAGAGCCACATTACATTTATTTGCTGTTAACATCCCTCGGTGCCTTTTGTAGTTGGAGTGGAAACATTACACTTTGCTAACTGATGGCGTTTTTTGTCTACGTCTGCGCTTTTCATAACCCACAAATAAAGCAAAGGGGCTTCTTGGTACTATTCCAGCATTTAAACTCTGGTGACATGAGGTTAATTCATGTTTCGGGTATAATATGACTGCCATAATGCAAAGAAGCTCATGTTCATCCTGTAAAAATTTCAGATAAGGCAGTGGCTTCAGTACATTTTGTAACAAGGGAGGAATTACTCATTGGAGAGGAGGGCTCCGGAATAATTTCGACCACCTAGGGATATTAAAGATCCCGAAGTGGTCGAAATTATTCCGGAGCCCTCCACTACGGCACCTCTCTCTTCCTTTCTTCTTTCACTCCCTTCTTTACCCTTCCTTTACGGCGCGGTTCAGGTGTCCAACGATATATGAGACAGATACTGCGCCATTTCCTTTCCCCCAAAACCAATTATTATTATTATTATCCACCCAAGCGCCGCCATACGGCTACAAAGGAAATCTATACAACTGAATAGCTTTCCTTTTTCCTTTTTTTTCACTAAGCTGTACAGCTTTCTTTTGTAGCCGTATGGCCGTGCTTGGGTGGATGCCAATGAGAAATTACAAACTTATAAATTTACTCTACCTTGGGGGATTCCCCTAAACATTTCACCTTCAGTGCATGTTGTTTCGCTTAGTGTGGCTATCCTTCGCCCCGTGCTTGCAGTGATAACCGCAAATGACTTAAAGCCACACATTATTGCTGCGCCTAACGGAAATTAATAAACGCAACAGGAACTGTCTGGCAAAATGATAGCTCCAAAAGCGTAAATTTTTGCGTCAGGTGGAGATAGCTGTATATCTGGTGACAATGGTCAAGCATTTATCCCTCACAAATTTCGTTTTTCTAGCGCTGTCAGTTAAGTGAGTAAATTCAAGAATAATTTTGTATTGCTGATCTAAACACAAAGCGATGTCAAAGAGCGCAAAGTAATCGGTCTATATTCGTATTGTCTGTTTACTAGAACGCAATCACTGAAGAAATTTCTAATTTAAACGCGACCACACAAAGAAGCGTATTTAATGAGCGACCTTTTCTAAATCGCCACAGTACAAAAATCACATTTTACGTAAGCATTGAGAGGAAGCTGTGAAGCCAGAGCGAGTCTCTCTAACATTTTGGGCACGAAATGCTTTGCGCTCCCATTCCTAGGGAAATGTTAATTGAACGTCGCCCTGAATTCACGGCGACGTTCATATCAAAACGCACGCTAAATCTGAAGCTCGCCGAGTACGACGGGAATTTGAGTTCGAAGTCCATTCATATCATAAAAATATATATTAGCGCTTCAAGCAGTATTTGAAACAAAAGCGACAGCAAGCCAGTACAGGGCTTGCCTGACTCCTTAAGCCGCGCAGCCATCGTTACTGTTCTTCTTCACTACGTGGGAAAAAAAAATCCCTCGCTGCCTCACTCTCTGGCTTGAATAACTAGAAACATTATTTCTAACATACAATTCTCCAGCATAACGAATGACGCTGAAGTTAGGTAGCCACTGCGCAGGACATCGTATTGGTTGCAGTCTTGATTTACTTACTCAAAGCAGGTGCAGGGACCTTGAGGTTGTTTGTAATGAATGCTTGAAAGCACAGGCGGTGACGCGAACGGCAGTGAAGCCAAGCCGAAAGACACCATCCATCATCACCAATGTTAGCGTTCATCCGCCACCATTGATATGATTGTCTTGCGAGTGAAAGTGCCACACGGCAGAAGAGGTCCAAGAGGTTGACGGGTCTGTATTGCTCGAAGGCCAACAACCGTCCCGAAGGTCTACAACGCAATACGGGCTTTGAGCCAAGGCAAAAAAGAGTTCACTTTTCGGACACTGCTAGATAATGCCGCCGCAAGGCAGTAGGAAAGCAGCAGAACGCATCGCTGAATGCAATGAAAGCAAGTGAACGTTGCCCTCAAGAATTATACGATGCGGTTGAGACATATCCCAAGAGAGCAGCTAGTGGTGTCTTTGACCCGTCTTAAAATGTTCTGCACTGGTCCTGGAAAGCATTTACAGGTGGTACATGCTTTTGGTGGGGAGATAGGCCGCAATGATTCATCGTTTTTAGAACCTTCTCCCGCAGCACATTAAAAAACTTTCACAACTTGCGCTTCTTATTTACAACCTTCTGTAGTCAATCTAGTGTGGGCAACTGGATATAAAATAGATTTACAAAAAATGTTTTCGTTTCCGAAAAGAGGGCAACGTGCGCTATATACCAGCCATGGCAGAAAAAAGAATTTTCGAAACTTTTTTGCGTTTGGAATTGTTTTTATTTCTGTAACTCCAAATTGGTGATTCATACTTTCTCTGTATCATTTGCCTGGGCTCTGTTTTTTCCGTAACACAAACTTTTATAAGAATACAACGAGATTTATGTGTTCCCTATTCACTGCAAGATTTCGGACAAATTGTGCAAAATAAAGTAGAGGTATTCAAGTTGCTGTTTTGTGCAATGCGCACCCGTCTTCAATAGCAGTTTCACAAGAATGCCTGAGTATTTTTTTTCTGTTCAAGAAAAAGAATTGAAGCTGCTGCTCTCTGCTTCATAGTTTTTAAGGCGAGAGCTTTTAATGGCTCATACTCCCGGTCGAGATCCTGTCCGTCCGTTGCACCGCCAACCGGAAGTCGCGACAACGGAAGTCACATCATACCATCCGTCCGTTCGTTACGCTCTTCAACTCGATAAGAAAAAAAATATTTTTGCACGATTGGATTCGAACCACCATCCTTCCGTTCCACAGCTGACCGTACTAACGACTACGCTACTTTCTGCCAACGTATAAGTAGTTCTCCTTCTCTAGAACGCTGGAGAGCGTTTGCGGAATGGCGTAGAATCAGACGGATGCCTCCCAAACGCCCTCCAGCGTCTCCAGCATTAAGGATTCATGAGAAATTGCGTACCTAATTAACATCTTAACCACACATCAGTGTCAGTGACACACGCAGCAACACCGAGCTAAACTCTTTCGCCTTACTGCACTTTAGGTCAACAAAGTGCCCCCCCCCCCCCCCCCTGAATTTTCAGCTCTGAGAAAACTTAGTTATTTCGTACCTAGTTTTTCTAGTTTGGATTTTTAACTTTTGGATTTAATGAATGTTGTTCTTTTCACAGCGTTAAACTTGCTGCTGTTGTGCATGTAGGCATATTCAAAAGCGCTTTAATTTGCGGCAGAAAGTTGTGTTTCTGCTGTGTTAATTATTTAGCGGCGTCATGATGTGTAAGCCGGGGTGTAGGCCTCGTCAGGGGGCACGCTTTGCTTTCCTCTTTTTTTTTTCTCTCACCTTGGGTAACATATACCTTGGGCAAATAAAGCCTTCTCTATTCTATTCTGGTCCATGTAAGCATTTCATATCAAACTATTTCGCAACACAGAACGCGTCCTTTGGTGAAAAGTTCCAGCCGTGGCGCTGACTCGGTTTCTTATCTAAACCAGTTGGGATACGTGAATCTGCTTTTTTTGTTTATTTTAATGCGCACAGTACCTTTATATTAAAAAATTGGGAAAATACTTAAATTTCTGTCACTAGTGTCATTTCTGCCGTGTTGAATTTGTTTCTTATTATCTATTTGCAATATTGTAAAGGTCAGTAGCGCCGTTTTCTTCTCTGGATGCTTTTGACTAACTCTTCTGTAAAGAGTGCACCACTGCATGCAGGCCCTTCTTGTGGCAAAGCTAGAAGTCAAGAAAGAGGCGTATTCTCGGTGAACACTATTTGGGGCCGCGGCCGTTGCGGGAACAGAGAGCACAGACACGACTGCTATCGCCGCAGTACAAATGATAATAATAAAAAAAACATTCGCACACCGGCTCGCATTCTGCGTGACCTCACGATGCGTAACTTCTCCAGCTGGCTTCCACTCGAACAACGACACCTGCCGTTGACACCAGAGTCTTTTTAACAGTAAGCGTTAAGGCCGTCTAACATGGTTGCACCGACATAACACCCGACATAATTACCCTATAAAACTGTTTCTTTGGTTTGCTTCGTGTAACAGTGCAGAAAACGTTTAATGCGGAGCGATATCAAGCCGTAAAATGCGAAGCACTGTGTCTAAGTGTTCATTATATCAGTAGTTTCCTTAACGAACTTAAAACTACAAGAGGTAGCGCAGACGTTGTTCCTTCTGGGTGTTACATTTTAAAAAATATTCGATCACGCGGGTAATGTAGCGTACTTGTTCGAATTTCTCACCGGAGGAAGGTGTTCCATGTATCTAGATCAACCTCAGAAGGACTGTCGTTTATGGGGAAGCCTGCACTGAGATTACACATTACGGGCTTAAGTTCCTAGATGTTTTTGAGTTTACTCAACAAAGCCTCTTACTTGCCGTTAATTTTTGCGTGTATTAAGGCCCCATATTGCAGCCTGATTTTAATAATTGCTCACGTCTCTCAAGTTACTAAGATAAGAAGTCTGTGCGCTGCTTACAATTTTTCAAGACAACATTAAGAAGAGGGCGAGGTGCTCACCACCAAGAGCAACTAGCAACTGTCTGCTCCATGTCTGTTATCGTAAAAAAAACGAAGAAAACCTATGAACATGTCAGATGAAACGCCCTCTGAAGTCATATCCCTCAAGACTAGTTGATGACGGGATTCTTTGTGAGGCTCTGTGTTTTCAGTTTCTGGACTGCCTTCTTCCTGGCGACAGGTGTATTAACCGAGGTTTTCCGTCGTCTTATCCGTGAAAGCAATTTACGGGGCGCAGATGCATGCGCCTTGTTCTTCGGATTTATTTCTACACACTTCTAATATCTCACGCATCACTCTGTCATTCGAGAACACAATAATGGCTGTCACGTGAACCAGCACCGCAAAAAGTTCTTTACCAGTGTAATGCTGCACCAACTAGTAGTGTTGGGTTTACTTGCGCATAAGCATCTCAGGCTATCATGCAGCACCAACTCGGCCTCGTTCAACTTTTGTAGGGTTATTAGGAAGCGCCGCGTTTTCTAGGCGCTAGCATTCTGAGCTCAAGCCTCACACCCAAGAGTTATCAGCGATTGTCGCCGGTCATGCTTTCCGAATATCTATTCATAAAAGGATAATCATTCCGGAATAAAATAAAATAGATGCAGAAAAGATGCGTAAAATGCAATTGAATTGGCGCGCTGTGATGCTAGGAATTTCGGTCGCCCAGTCACATAAAAAAGGCGCGCGGTGGTTCGGATTCCTCAGAGTCACGGCCATTGAACGACTTAGCCAGGAGCGCACGCGCTACACTCCTTTCACTATTTTCCTGTAGCTCGAGTTGCGGTATGCGACGCGCCGCTCAGCAGGCAGTTTAGAGATGGCGTGTCTGCACTCGCAGTGCGGCCGGCGCGAGCCGCTTCGATGCATCTGGACAGACCAAAAATCTCTGCCCCATTGGAACAAGGCCAAGTACACTTCTTCGCAACTAATAAATGATATTGTATGTCTGTATGGCCCAATAAAGATCTATAAAAAATTTAATTGTTTAGAATATTTTAGTTAATTAATTCGGCAATAAACTTATATCACATTTTTAAAACGCCCGCCTATGCCGTCGCTATGACTGTGAAATAATCATCCTCTTATTTCAAAAAGCCGATTTTGAAGATTATTTAAAGTGTTCCCACCAACGCCCTGTATATCAGCCCGATGTCGAGATTGTCAGCTACGCACGGCTCAGGTAACCTGCCGACGCCCTAAAGTGGCTTAGCCATAGTTTACGGCCGGCTCCGTGGACTTTCCAGCACCTGTCTTTAAACTTAGATGCGTGCCGTTTCCCTGGTCTCTATTTGTTAGAACTGGATTTTCAGCAGTGAAGTGTACTCTGCATAATGAACAGCTTTTTGGGCACCGTCAGTGCATCACCGGGAGCACAGCACACAGGATGCATTGACAATGAGATCCTCCATGCGACGCTAACTCCGGAAGTACGACATTTATTCGTCGTGTTTTTCATCCAAGAGCTTTGTTCGCCTCTACTTGAGTCACTTGAAGTTACAGATCAGGCAAATATAAATAAACGCTCAGATACCGCGCTTGGCTGCATCTAGTTTTCAAGAACTGACACCTCTTGTGTTAAGTATTCATTGAAGTAGACATACGCGCGGGCCGGCGTGACAGCTTTCTCAAATATCGAATGTGAGCCCGACGTTGTGGTGGCACGCATCGCTCTCTGCTTGTGTGAGCATCAAACAAGGAGTCTGCATGCAGTGCTCGAGAGTTTAAATAATTTATTTTGGCAACTCCTGACAGTGTTTCGTTTCCTGTGTCGTCCGACCCGCAGTCTGTGTTCTATTCTTGCGATCATATGCATAAAACTTATCCTCAGTGCTGAAGTCGGTACGAAATTTTCAGTTCAGTTCAAGGGAGCTACGTGGAGAAAAAAATGAAGGTATTAAACACGGAATGCGTCTTATCGGTTAATCGCATCTCATTGGTTCAACTAAGAGCGCCCTATATTGCTCATGTTCGCGCAGCTAATATGGGGCGATGTGGAGCTGTCAAATAGAAGCCTTAGAGATGTCGTCGGCATATGCAAGAACTTTAACTTTTTTCTCACAAAACACAGATTTAAGGCAGACACTGATATTCTTGGCTAGTGACTTAAGCTAGCTAAATGCTGAAAAGAGAGGCCCGGCACAGCAATTACTGGCAGTAGTCTTTCAGGAACAAAATTTCGTCCTATCGAATCGTGTAGCTGACTGGCTGCCTAAACTAAACATGGACTGTCGCTTCTGCGGCTGTTTCATTCTTTTTGGCCCGGTGTACCCTCATCAATTAGTACATAAATAGAGCTCGCCACATGTCAACCGATGTCGAGGCACCTCGAGAATTTTCAGTCATTAAAAAAATGCAATTACAAATTTAACCCTCAGCTGAGCGACAAGCAGCGCAGTGTGATTGAGTGGGATATATATTCAGTGTTGAGCTCCAATGCTCCGTCCATCTGTTCATCTTTTTATGTCAAAATCGACACTAGCTAGACTGCTCGGCTTTAACCCTCTAAGGTACACAATACATATATGTCCCCGGGTTTCAAAATGGTGTAACTAAAGGACCACCGCGTGCATGAGCATAAAGCTAGCGCATTTGACTTTTTTATGCTGACTTTAACGAAAGTTTGTTTTAGTCGGTGAAACTGCCACCGTCCCCACCTAAAACGAAGAAGTTTTGCCCCCAGAGAGCAGCGGCTTTCGCCCAATAATCTAAGTGTGTTTTTGTTGCACATTTTGTGTGTTATTAAATAAACGTTGGCAGAAGTAGGTTGTTTAGAGTTTTTAATTCCTCACAAAAGAAAAGCAATCGTTGCCGCAGTGCATAGCGGACTTTAGTAGCAAAAGAAGTGGCTTGGGACATATGTGTCTCTATGTACCCTAATGGAAGTTCGGTTCTGCTTTCAATTTGTTTACATGAACGAAGCTGAATCCCTTTCACCTTCACACATGTGACATAATAGGAATTACTTGTATTTTTTTCGCTCAGTGTCTTTTGTGAGCTGACCAATTGCTGGTTTTCCTAACTGCTGCTTTTTGCCTAGCGGGAGGATGGCAGGCTCAAATTTTTAGCGCATGAGGGAAACTATAATTTTTTTCGTTGACGACCATTGTCTTAAGTCCGCGTTACAACTCCACGGTTAGGATTTATATTTCGTGGAGGAAGACGTGGATAAGTTTGAACAAAGATTGTCATTGAGCACCCAGACAAGCAGGGGCATTCCAATCGCTAGAGATAAGTGGCGAGCCTGTGCCAGGATACATTTACTTTTTCTTTTTTGCTTTCTCTCGAATTTTTCCAATCTCTCGACGGCAGAAAGTATGGATTTGGCAAAAACGTTAGAACTGGCGCTCAAGACAGGGTTAAGCAAGGAAGAGGCGATGCGTCTCTATGACGAGGAGGGAAAGAGGCAGAAAGAGGAGGCAAAGAGGCAGTGAGAGGAAAGGGCGCAAGCACGCGCAGACGCTCGCGAAGCAGAAGAGCACGAGGATAAAAGAGCTCGCGAAGCAGATGCGAGAGCTCGCGAGGCAGAAGAGCGAGAGGCTAGAAGAGCTCGCGAGGCGGAAGAACAGGAGAAAAGAAGGATAGAACGGGAGAAGGAGTTTCTTTTGTGGAAACAGGCGCATGTCGCGGGAAATATGAGGAGAACACGGACAGTGATCAGCGTTCCTTAGCGGGTAGAGAATCTCCTAGACCGGCCAAAATTTGTCCAAGGAAGCTGATGGCTCCCTTCGATGACGAAAGAGATGATATGGACGTATATCTGCAAAGATTCGAGCGGATAGCTTTGGGGCAAGGCTGGGAGCGCAGTGAATGGGCCACGGCATTGAGCATGTGTTTAGTCGGAGAGGCGCTGAATGTGTTTGGAAGGATGACTGCTGCTGATTCCATGGACTATGAAAAAATCAAAAAGGCACTCCTCCAAAGATTCAGTCTTACGGCAGAGGGTTTTCGTGAGAGATTTCGCACCGCGAAACTTGAGGATTCGGAAACCGCTAAGCTGTTTCCTGCAGGCTATCTAAATATTTTGATAGGTGGCTTGATATGTCAAACACAGAAAAGAGTTTTGAAGGGGTGCGTGGCAAGCTGGTCACAGAACAATTTTTAGCATGTTGCAGCTCAAAGCTAGCGCTATTCCTGAAAGAAAGTTGTGTTCATTGAAAGAGTTCGCCGACACTGCAGACCAATTCCTCGAGGCTCAAGGGCTAAGAAATTTGAATAAGGCAAAGGAGGAAACCCAAAAGACCCTAGAGACAGATGCGGCAAAACCAAGAGCATATGGCGGTGCTTCTAAGGCGCCAGTAAGGTTTTTTCTCTGCGGCAAGGTGGGACACCGTGCAGCTGACTGTCGGACTAGTAGCGCTGCTCAAAAAACACAGGTTTTGTGTCAAGGTTGTAAGAGGAGGGGTCATACTCTGGATGAGTGCCGATACAGAACGCATGACCGAGCTGCATGCGTTGTCGACTCTAGGGTAGAACTTGTCACGCCACCCGAAGCTCCACAGCTGAAAGGAGAGCAAACGCCGCTGGAAAATGAGGAAGTGAGTGGAACACCCAAGTCGAAAGCAGCAATGCCCCAGTGGTGGTCGGGCAAATAGGAAACCGTCCTATATTGGTGCTTAGAGACAGCGGAGCCAACACACCAACACAGGTCGTCACTCTGGTAAACAGCAAAGTAAGGTACCTTCCTGAAGCCAGAATTGTAGTGTCCACGCCATATTATACTGGGCAGGTAGTGGCAAAATGCGTAGACCAACCCATCTACGATCTCATCTTGGGGAACATTACGGGTGCAAGAAGTGTAGAAGACCCCGATCCCGAGTGGAGGATGCTCGACGTTGAAGAACATCCAAAGGAGGAGAGGCCCGCGATAGCTCAGACGGGTGCAGTCAGTTTCTCGTCGGCAGTGAAGACAAGAACTCAAGCGACAGCCCGAGCAACGCAGCGTCCGCTCTCTGCTCCTGTTGTGATGCGCTTTAGCGTGACACCGGGCGAAATTGCAATTAGGCAAAAAGAAGACCCGAGCCTGAAGACCTACTTCGAAAGAGTCGGGGAAAAAGTGAAAAAAAAAGAAGAGGCGCACGTCCTTCGAATATCAATTGGTAACTGGTCTCCTGCACAGGGAAGGCATATTTAGTTCAGGAAGGCGGGTCCAACAGCTGGTGTTGCCGAGAGATATGCGAGAGACCGTGCTACGCTTAGGACATGACGCCATTATGGCCGGACACCAGGGTGTTCAAAATACGGTGTCTAGAAACCCGTTAGACCCAGGAAGGACTGTACCTCTTTCTTGGTCGTCGGCGTCTGGGCCTGCTGTATTTTGTCCAAGATGTCGTCTTTCGTCGCGAAACAGCCCATCCCCAGCTTGTGTCCGAGAAAAGAAATGGCTTCGAAGCCCACCTCACATTTTGCCGGTTTTATGGTCAACCTGGCTTGCTGAATTCTATCAAATAGAATTTTCAGCGTAATTACATGCTCTTCCAACGTATCTGTTGCCACAAGGATGTCATCAATATAGTGTTCTACATTTTGGAGCCCATCCCACACAACACACCCACACACACACACAACCTTGACACACAACCTGTGTTTCCTGTGCAGCGCTACTAGTCCGACAGTCAGCTGCACGGTGTCCCACCTTGCCGCAGATAAAACACCTTACTGGCGCCTTAGATTCACAGCCATATGCTCTTGGTTTTGCCGCATCATTCTCTAGGAGGTTTTGGGTTTCCTCCTTAACTTACTCAAATTTCTTAGCCCTTGAGCCTCGAGGAATTGGTCTGCAGTGTCGGAGAACTCTTCCAATGAACACAACTTTCTTTCAGGAATAGCGCTAGCTTTGAGCTGCAGCACGCTAAAAATTGCTCTGTGTCCAGCTTGTACCCTCACAAAGGCACATTTAATACACCCTACGTGACACACACCCTAGAACACAAAACTAACAAAACAAACACAAAACACAAAGACTATAAATACACACGACTCGGGCACACTGCTACCAGCGTCTACTACTAGCGTTCTACTATTAGCGGTCGGCGTTCGTGCTCACGGTTGGTTCGGTGTGGCTGGGGCGTTGTATGGATCCAGTATCCGGCGTCGAGGCGGCGTTCAGCGTGCTTGGGCTGGCGTTGCTGGCGGCGTCGCTGGCTGCGTCGTATAAGCTCCCGGTCCTAGCGCCCGTGGAGGTGACGCCGGTGTTGTTGGCGTTGGGGGCACCACCCGGATGGGTGGCAACAGCGCTGGAGACACCCCTGGCCGTAGCAGGTGGTAGCGCCCTCCGCTGACTCCCCGGAACGGGCTCAGGCGCGGTAGGAAGTCCACGATGCGATGCCGTAGAACGCGAGCTCACCGGAGCAGTAGCCGGCGCCGCTCACTTCCAGCCGATGTGCCCTTGACGCGCCGGAGCCTCCGCTTCTCTGCTGTTCCCCCCCATGCCTCGCTCTCACTCGCCCTTTTATAGCCTCGGTGTTAGTCCACGTAAGCCTTGTCGTCGTCTTCTTCTGTTCTACACCAATCATCCTAGCTCTACGGACATTCGCGGCATCATAGCCGCAAAGAAGATCACATGGTAAAAGTCTCACAGAGCAAGCAAATTTCGTAATAAAGCTGGAGAGGGATACGGGATAGTAAAGTGTGTACCAGGCCAAGATAGAGGTAGCCCCAAAATCCTTGCAATTTTTTCGGGAGTGATGAATTTCGATTCACTAGTTTCTGAAGCACTCATAAAATAAAGTATCCATTACACGCACCTAAACAGAATTCTTTTCACTACAACGAACGGAGAAATAAAGCGCTTAGGAGTGAACATTTTTTTTTGACGACATGAGAATGAACAACACCCTGATTTGCTACCATAGGCTGCAAGATAAAAATGCTAATACGCCGGCTTTCACCTGGATTAATTTCAAGTTCATGGTGCATTCTCTTATCCCTAGTTATCACAGCCGACATCAAGGCACAAGTCCTGTGCATACGCTGTGGCACGTCGAAGCGTTCATGCAGACCGCAGCCACATTACACCAAATGCACGAAGGTTGCTCTAGCTCGCGCAGCGCAATTGCGCGAAGTGGTTGGTTTATAACCTTCATTTCAATCATTTCTCAGTTTGTAGAGTGCACGTGGGCTTTGTGATGACAAGAAACGGTTTCCCAGAGCTTCAAAACGCAAGAAATTAATGGCTATGGCCAGAGCAATTTTACTCCCTTGCGGTACGTACGATCACATGCGTCCCAACCATATAATTTTTCATTTGATACCAGTTGGATTATTCTCTGTTTTCTTGTTGCTTTGGAGGCCATAATAAACGGAAAATATTATTGTATTGATTTTTCCATGGCTCCCATCCCAACGGCCGTCTTTCAAACTAAGTTGAGTTAGAGCGCCTAACAGAAACTGATTTTCTTAATTTCAGTCTGCAGAGTTCGATGCAGGAGGTCTCTAGTGTAACCGGCCCCGAAGCGGCTGTGCTGCTAATTATGACCGTATGGTCATATGAGAATGTCGGCTGGTTTCTTAGCATTGAAATTATTTTTTTGTTTTTTTTCATGCTCTTTTTCATGCTCTCAATGTAGTTTTTTTGAAGCGATTTTTATTGCCTCAGGGCGTAAAAACAATGTAGTTCCTCTCTCGTGTCTAGCACGCGTAGCGTCCATTTCAAAAGTTTCCAGGCCATTTCTTTTTCTTCGTGCTCCCGAAGTGTCGACCTGTGCCACATCCAAGCACTTCAGAGCAAGTATGGCGTTCTTTCCTCCTTCGGTCACAGCTTTCGAGTTTCAGCAGGGCCGGTGCGAGCCCAGTTGCGAAACCGTGCACCGTTTCATGTGCAAAAACAATGGGCAGTTGCACTATTTTCCCGGCTGTTTTCAGCACCGTGAGATGTTATGAAGATTATGCGCGTATTGTCTAACAATCATTGATGACATTAGCCTTGCAATCTGCCTGCAAGGTTAATGCAAATGCGTACAGCATGTCGAAGACAAGCTGAAATGAGCTTAATTATTTCTATTTCGCTATTCATTGTGCTTTAGGGGGGTGGGTATTTGGGAGTATATGCTGCTGCAGTAATCGCTAGGTTGGAAGTATCTGCTGCGGCGCGCATATTTCTTCAATTTTTTTCGAATGTGTTTCTATCAGCTCTCCTCGGTCTTCACGCGGCAGTGATAGCGGTGCATTTTATTAAATATACAGTGATTCGGGATCTGCTACAATTCGAAACTCTGTAAAAGATACTTTTAAGAAATTCAAAGCGTGCTTAATTAAGCGTAAACTGTAAGGTGAAGTGATTGAAAAGCCACAAAAAGTGCGCGCACAATAAAAATCAGTATTGCGACTACGAAAAATTTTCCACGTTCAAGACTGATGGGAGCGTGCTGCGTAGCATCTGGCGTCCATAATTAGCGTATGCTCTTGTATGATTATTTAACAGGGCTGAGTATTGCGGGTACAACGTGAGTGTCGTTCAAGAGTCAGGTGTGACCTGTAACCTGAAATATTGCTGAGTTTAGTTAAGATTCTATAACACTTAATAAGCATTGTTTTATATACGTCAGGAAGCGCGAAAATATTGATTTCTCTTAACACAGATCCAGTAGGGCTGTCACATGCTGCATTCATAACTAGACGGACTGCCTTCACTCGTATCATACAAAAATTAGTAATGTTTGAAATGTAGTCGTGCCCCACACTTGTGGCAGTAATTGACATGAGAAATAAATAAAGCATTAAGACTGAGGAGCTTAGGTAATAACAGAGGCACAATATGCTGTTCGCACAGGATACCGCTGTCTATGTGAGCATTCTAGGACAGCGCTTTTCGAACACAACTGCGAGACATTTATTTGCGGCACCATTCGAGTATTAGCAGAGCTTAGAGGTAGTGTGGATTGTGTGTCTGCATTACAATAGTTCAGTCTAAACAAGACGGGTTTTATCTTTCTGTTTTATGGTGAATTAATTAATGGAACTGCAAAAATATAGTTTAGCTGGCAACAAACTCGTGCTCGAAATCAAGTGCACGGTATTCATCCCTCTTTGAAGTGCACTGTTGTCAGCATATATAATGAGCCTTGCTGTGCTCTGAGTGTTATCTGGATAGGTGATAAAAAGAGAAGCGCAAAGGCCCCAAAATACTTCCCTTAGGTACTCCTGCCTGAACAGCCTTCACATCAGAGACATCATTACTGATAACAACTTGCTGGCAGCGACACCGAAGATAGCATACTAGCAACTAACAGAAAGGTCCGGGAACAGGAATGATTTAGCCTTGCTAACATTATTTCATAATTAATGGTACATGAAAATTTAGGTTAATAAATATGCCTAATCCAAGCCCAGCTTTCTGGCGCAAAATTTTGAAAATTGAAAAGTTGTAAGACACTCTTGTGGAAATAATGTAGGTAATGGTCCATTATTATGATATGTAGGAAATTGTTTATCGCATCGAACGATTAAGACTGCCTTAGAAAACAAAATGGGACGCTTTGACGATAGCTAAACCGTGAATAGAAAAAAAAATACGAAACTGCTTTCGGACGATCTGCGGATATATTAATTATTCACTGAAATATAACAAATAAAAAATTGCTTTCTTAAATGGTTTCCCGCCAAAAAGTGCTTTTGTCCACAATTGCTGGGTATGAATTTATTTCCAGTCCTTTCAGAAACCAAAATTGTGCATGCGTGATTAGTTGATTTTTTTGTTTATCTGGCACAACGTAACAAAAAATAGTTTTCTGGATGTTTTCAAAAACTGCTCAAGTTGAAATAAACCTGTAAATAAAAAATCAACTTTCGGTCACTGGCTTTGTGAATACCATCCATTTACCGAATGGTAATCTATTTAGAAGGATTTCAAAAAGAAAGGCATGAGTGCAAGTCTAAGACAAGCTTTATTGGTCGTATTTGAAGCTAATAAGTGTCACAACAGTTGACATGAAAGCACTGAAAACGCCATTTGCATTAGTGGGGTTTAAAAAAAGCGCTATCGCTATTCATTTGCTTAAATATTGAACATTCCTTCATTTCTGATTACTGCTGATTACTTCTAATTTAACACCATTTGAATTCTGATTAATAAAATTGTTCAAGTTAACCTCAAGACATTATCGAACGTAATATACAGACCTCGTAAGAGCTGGTTCAACACCAGAATAGTAGGAAATTTATTGATAGGATACAAAAACAAAAGCAAACATTTCATTAAAATTTCAGTCATTTTTGTGAACTACCAGTTGGTCTTTGCTACGGCCTTATCCCATCATGTAGCTTTGAGAAACGCTTTCAGTGTTCTTACCCAAAATATTTTAAACCTTTCACAAACACCCAAAACCTCATCTTAAATCTTTCACTACATTCTGTTCCACAGAGAGAAGAGATTGTGTGTATTTTGTGGATCGAAAAACAACAAGTATCCAGTAAATTTCCCGCCGACGATGAAATTGTATTGCCCTTGTGTAATTTATGTAATGAAAATTGGCACAAGCCCACCTCAAACCCACTGCTTTACATCTTTGTTCTCTTTCCTCTCCGACCCTGTTGGGGCCGAGGCAAGATTTCCGGGCAACTTCTCCTGCCAATTTGTCTCGCAGTTGTATTGGGTAACGTACGTCATGTTGAGTGGCTTATCCCTGACTACCCTTGCAGTTTTTTTTCGCCTTCTGACAATATTAGATATGATTTGAAACTGATGTAATTGTATAAAACAAGCAGTGCTGTAGTTCCCCTCTCTGAGACCACATATTTCTAGCACTAGTACCACCAAAAATGTTACCTTCATGTTGCATATGATTTACCCTTTCAGTGTGTTCATGCAGGTGTGCGGGCTTCATCTTCCAAACATGTTTGCTCTCCACGTTTGGGTGCTGAATATTGAGAAGTTCGTGCTCTGACTAAGCATCGCACGCGAAGCCTCCTAGTGGGGCTTACTGGTCCTTCCTTCTCACCGTAGTCGGAGCAAAAGGTAAACTCATGCAGCATGACTAAAGCCTCTGCACCTAATTCAATTTGCCAGGCACGCCGCTTTCCGGACTGCCGGTGCACTGCAAATAGGCACACACGAAGACTGCAAGATAAAGCAATCTAACTTTTAAAGGAAATGCGAACCCCTATGTCGCTCAAAGCCCTGCTGATGAACAAGAAAAGTGCCCGGACAGTACTGCGCGGAACTAGGAATCTAGATTTGGCTCCGAATCAATGCCTATGCCCGAAGCGACGCGAGTCAATGCAAGTCTTTTTATCTCGAGCTAGCAATGCAACGCACGTCGTGCCCCGTCATATGTATAAGCAACAGTGCAACGCAGCGCCGTGGTCTCACCAACCTGTCGCTATTGAAACGGGATTCACCAGCGCGTTCTCAGAGATCGAAAAAGGCCAATCGGGTTTGCGCCGGACCGGAAAGCGGATCACGGCGTTATTTACGACCTCCCTCTGTTTCCTGTCGTGTTGTTGCTTCCGCTACTTCCTTTTTTCTTTCCTGGTCGTGACCCTCGAGGGTCAGATGGATCGCCTACACACCGGATAGGATTGTGTAGCTTTAAGTTTACCTCGGTCAATTGTTGTGTCCGTGGCTTACACCGGCGCATTTCCGTACAGCGTTTTGCCGAATCGCATGTCATTCTGTAAATCTACTTGCAGCCAAGCATTCACGTGCAAAAAAAAATAGATACAGGCAAGTCTTGGTTGTGTCGACATCGATCTGTATGTGCTTCTGCCGTTCACACATGCGGGGAATCATCGGATAATCGTGGCCGTCGATCACCTCACTCGCTACGCGGAAACTGCAGCACTTCCAGCGGCTACCTCAACAGATGTCGCGAGAGGTGCGGGGGTCGACACCCAGCCCCTCCACTAAGCGTTCGGCGGGATTTAACACACTGGTAGTCGTCAGAAACACAGCAGTGGCTTTCTGGTTTAGGAGCTCGTGGTCTGCAGGACTTCTTGTCTTCGTCTGCCTCTAGCTGTCCGGGGCAACTTCCTCACTACAGCTGCTTTATATTTTTTCTGGAAATCCACTTTCTGCTTTTCTGGCAATCCCGAATTTCATCAGAGGCCTTAGCGCGCGTTCTTGTTGCGTTTCTTTGTAACAAACAGCTTGATACGTCAACCGGCCCTTTCGAGCATCATTTTTTTCAATTTTGCAGTCAGAAGAAATACATCCGGAAAATATCACCTTTTTTCAACATAAAATCAGGAAATTGGCTGTTTCCTCGGCTCGCTTTTCACTTGTGTTTGTCACCCTGGCTGTCATAAAAGCGGCCAACAATACTGCAATCTTGCATCAATTCTTACGTTATACGCGGCAGCTACCAGTCCTAAAAAAGAAAATAAGTGAGAAACTGTGAAATCAATTGCCAATAGATATGATGAACCATTTCCTACTGTCTTGCGGTACTATTCCTGCGGTGTCGACTAATGCCTTAGTCCGGCCTACTTTTTTCCCAGAAAACAGCTTACCAAACTGAAACACGACATATCCGATATTTCTCTGTTAATGAGCTTTCTTCTTACCTCTGGCTGTTTTAGCTTTGCCGTTAGTCAGCGTTTCAAGTAGCGCCTTTTTGCCGAGTTTTTTGTGGTCGGATGTGAATTTGCGCCAAGTTATTTTCGGTTTTCTGTCGAAAATAATTTCTCTCCCCATGTATTGCTTTTATATTTTTATTGTCTAGATTCTATGCTAGTTTTATCATTGTTCCGTTGCGAATTGTTACGTCAATTTTGTTCTCGTGCCTTTTTGCAGCTGTTGAGAACATTCAAGCACTTGCCACTACAATCTCATTCAGTTAAATTCTTATTTTTCTACTGTATTACCTATCAGTTCGCATAGAGATAATATGTGAAAAATTTTATGGCAGGACATCGAAGTTTTTTTGCCGCAATCTACGACTGACTGAGAACCTAAACCCTCTTCACTTCGGCCTGCCTCTGTTATCCTTCCTCCCTCTACCAGTTTACGCAGAGTTTTTACTCCCATGAATAAGCATGTTTCACGTTATATTTAAGTAAACTCTTGCATGCCTTCACTTGACATTATGCGCTTCACACCGTTCAACGTTCTGGGAATGTTCCTTATTTTTTAAGAAAAGACTTATCTAACAAAAACCCTGCTTCTTTTTTTACATTCTCTAAGGTTTCAATTTTAATTTTAATCTATCTTTCTCATCAACTGTAATTGCGTTTCAGCCATCCGAGAAAATGTCTTGACTCCAAACAAAGTCGATCAAATTATACCAAATCATTTGTATTTAAACACACTTATCTTAAACAGGGGGGTGCAAATATCTGGTTCCTCTCGATAATTTAACGGAGTGCCGAAAATAAGACACCATTGATCTCATTAAAATATTCGAGAAGAGTGCCAGCATCCACAGTCACTAACCAAATTGTTTTCCTTTTAGTCTGACGTGACTTGCTGGTCGGTTGTGCTGCCGACAGACTACTCCAGGGAGCAAATCTTGCAATTCTCATGGACTGCATTCTCAGGAGCTGGGTGATCGAGACCACGTAAACCCCTTGTAACATCGCCTCCTTCGTTTTGGCAGGAAGCTTATATCATGACAGTGTGATCCTTTGCTCGCTTGACGTTGTCTTGAAAGTTTATTTAACAATTCAGCCACTATAAGACGCTTATGCTCTCTTGCGTACACGCGTTCCTCTTTTTTACTCTCGTTGTTCTGCTGCTCATACCTTCATCTATGCGCGTTTCCACAACATTTACAGCTCGAGCACTCATCCAAATTTGGCGTATGGGAACGTGTGATATTATGTGCGCAAAGCTGTGCAGCTTGCTTTTAGTTCCTCAGACAATTTTCTAGTTTAAAACGCTGTATTGCTGCATGGCCCACGTAACAAGGTAAATCTTATTACCGCTGCCGCATTGGCTGAGTGGTCATGGTGCTCGGCTGCTGCTCCTAAAGACGCGGGTTCAAACCCGGCTGCGGCGGTCGAATTTCGTTGGAGGCGAAATTCTAGAGGCCCGTGCACTGTGCGATGTCAGCGCACGTTTAAGAACCTGAAGTGGTCGAAATTTCCGGAGCCCTTCACTACGGCGTCCCTCATAGCCTGAGTCACTGTTGGACGTTAAACACCCATAAACAATAAACCGTAAATCTTATTACCTTGTGAAGCATGAAATAACCCTTGAAAAGTGTACTGTTGGACTGCACTTATCTGTTACAAGATTTCGAGTATACCTTAATTTCGGGACTATAGTCCGCACGCGGTGTATAGTCCGCAGAGGCAAATTTAGGCTGAATTTTTTTTTATTAAAAGAAGGCTCCTCGCCTTTGTGGAGCCGCCATAATCGTTCTGAATCAGCCAGCCCTGGGGCTACGTCTCCATTTATGCGTCTGTGGATTTATTATTTATTGATTTTAAAGAGGTTTTGCACTTGTGCTGACAAATACAAGCACTGAAAGCAGCCACTCTTGGTTACGGCGACAGCATTTACTTTCATATCGAAGTTGATTGCACATCGGAGCTGATTTCACTGTTATTTTTAGGCGCCTACATGCCGTAGGTGCCCATTCAAGGCACGGTTTTTTTTTTTTCATAGCCACCGGTAGGCTTCTCAAGCTCTGACAAACGATCTCAAAAATAAAATCTCCGCACACATAGATAGTCTGCATGACGCAAAATTTCAGCTTTTAAACATGTACAGTCCACGGACTATAATCCGGAAATTACGGTACTTGAAATGAGCTCTGTTGAGTCTAAGCGTTAGTACCGTATGATACCCACAAGATTATATAACGCTATGAAACTTCATATCTAGGCTTAGCCGCTTTAAATATTTCTTATAATGCTGAATACAATTTGCATATCCTGTTCTACGCATTTTTATGCATGTAGATGGTTTATAAGCGAAGTATATGTAGATACCCAAACTCATGGTAAATGAATGAAATAAAAATTATTGTACATCGAATAATAGCAGCGTAGCACCTGAATTATGTAAAGAAGCAAGATGATTTAAAATAAAGTTTTATTTGTCGTTGCAGTAATGGCGTTCTCTTTAATTGGCTTTCCTCCCTGCACCAGTTGATGTTTGCGCAAAAATATTAAACCCTTTTTCGCTTATGTAACTAATATTTCAAGCGTACGTGCATCGTCGATAGCATAGCATGCATAAAACCCAAGAAAGACAAGAGGGGCTTCTGAGGTGACTAAATTTTCTTTTTTCACTGTCACGTGTGCTGCAAGACGCGAAACTACAGTGCATACGCCACTCGAGTTGCGAGCTCAGTGTTGCTTATCACCTATAATTGCTGTAGTATAGAAGCATCATCGGGAAGGAAATGTGTCGTCGGGAGCTAAATTCGTTGATCGTCTGGAAGTAACTGACATCACCAGACCGGAGCATTCCCATTAGCTGGAGGGAGCAGCTGGTAATGCTATCTCATTGCTAACACATACTGAAATTTTTTTTTTAGAATTATGTGGGACTTCCGTGTATAAATACTACATGATATGCAGCACATTTTCTGCAACCACTTCTCTTCTACGCATTTAGAGTGTATTCGGAGCTTTTACGTCAGCTTGAGTAGAACGAAATACTTTTTCTCGAGGCACACTTTGGCCAAAGCTGCCTTCCGGTAATAGAGCTTCGTCATCACTATTATTATTAGTCTGCACCGGTTTATTCAATAGTGCTCGGAAAAAGCAAACATATCCACCGCAGCGATGGCAATTATATCCTTCTTGACATCATACGCGAAGTGGTGTCTGTGAAAACTTCCACTTAATGCATTGTTACGCATTATCCATGAGTGACCGCCTAACGAAGCTGAACCGCAGATCTCAGCCAAGTCAAGAACCGGCTCTTAAGCGTCTGCGCTAACCGCAGTATCCTCAAAATTATCGTGCAAATGAGCAGGTCGATGTGTGTGCGGGTGCCAGCAGGGCAGCCTTGCGTGAAGAGAGTTGATTTCCTCGCGTAAATATAAACAATGAAAGAGCAATGGGTCTGTAGTTTGAGACTAGTGCAACGGTGCACTGCACGGGAGGTGCTGAAAAACGAGTTCAGGCAAAATGGGCGGTAGGAACGAAGGAATAGTAATGCGAAAGCTCTGTTCTGGAGCTGATTAGAGGTCAACCACAAGCAAGCACCAAGATCAACCTGAGCTACCACTCCACCAAAAAATAAACTAAAATCAGATAAATGCAACTATGAGGTAGCAGATATGTCCAGAAAAAGTATTTCACATGCTACAGCAAAAAAAAAACATTTTGTTTTCTTAATATTACTTTTAATTGGAAGAATCTGGAGGGGCACTGAAGCTCCGCCTTTAGGCTATTGCGCGATAGCGTTAATGAGTTATTGCCCACATATGCAGAATTGATAATACTGTACTTAGCATTCATGAACTCTTGAGAGTCCTCATGACCCTCGCGGCGCGGTGGTGCAGCTGTTAATGAACGCACCACTACCCTGCTATCGCAGGTGCTTCAACCGGTGGGCCTTGTGAGGCCAAGGTTGCTGTTCTCAAAAAACATCGCTCAACCGGTCATTAATTTAAATGCACTTGCCACCGTGAACAGTTTGCCCGCAATTCGATGTGCAGGCTGTGTTTACGCCACAATGTGATCTGATCTAAGATTCCTTGGCATGATCACATGGCGGGCCCATTTCTCGACTGTGGCGGGGTGCGCGGAGGCCAAGTAGAATCTTGAGCCCCAGGTTTGCCATAGGGTGGCCATCCCACCACTGCCCACTACGACGTCGATGGATTTTCTCCACAACGAGAGCCTTAACACTATGGCATTAAAACTCGAATGTCTGGTTTTGACAGTCTGATTCGAACTTGTTGCTGCCGAGGAGTGCTTTGGAAACACTTTGCTGCGCCTTCCGGTGGCTACTTCATTGATTATTCATCAGGAATGCACCTAACTGCTTGCCTTTGTTGTGAAGAAGTGGACAAGGTATTTTAAATGCGTAATGTTGTCTTCTTTTTTTTTAATGTGAGACCTATCCTCAGTATAGCGAGTGTTTCACCAAAGATGTTCTGCAATTTTTTAAAAATAGACTTCTTCAGTTAGAAGCGCGCTTTTTTCTACATAACTTTGTCAGCGGTGTACTGCATCAGGAATTCGCTAGGACGTGCTAAAGAATTGACTGCTTAGTTATTAATTGATAGATAACTTTTCTGTATTACTGATATTCTTCTTATTCATTAAGAGATCTGTAGCCCGCAGTAAGAAATATTCATATCAGTTTTTAGAATTTCGAAAACGCAGTTATCATCGGCGCTGCTGCCCAATGAATTTTTCCGACAACTCGCCAACACATAAGTGCTTTAAAAAAGCTTGCAGACGAAGACACCCCTCCTGTGCGCACATTACTCGTCGAAATAGCCAAAATACTGTGGCGCACACAGCCGAGGGTAACTGTGTAAACAGGTTACTTGTTAGCACGTCTTAGCTGTATTCTGATGCGCTAAAAAGATGCTATGCCGAAAAAAGATTTATTGAAACTCAAAACGCCTATTTATCAAAGCTGCAGCACATCTTAGGTAAAACACTCGGTATGAGACCTGTTACTATCCTATTGTGCACCCATTCTCACATGTTAAGCTTGTTATCGTGCCAAAAAATCTCAGTGGATGAGCATTTAAATGCAATGCTTTCATCAGAATGCCTAAAATATCACTCTAAGGTGGCGACCCCCTCCCCACTCAACATTTTTGTGACAATTTCTATATTAAGGAAGATGCCGTTTTTCATGTCGGATGCTTGTCAGAGCCAGGCGCTGACGGAACAAAGAGTACACCAGCGGCGATAGTTCTTTTTTTTGTAGGATAAAAGATTAATGAGCTCGCTCGTGGCTAATGACATCACTTTGTAATTAAGCTTCTCTCGCTTGCTTTCAGCTAGCAGTGCCACGAATGCATTAATTGGGGTGGCTCCTGCCCTTCACTGATCATCGTTTAGTCGAATGAAATTGATTGCCAATGCGGTTATAATAATGGTCTGTGTGCCGGCTGTTTTGTTTTAATAAGTGCACATTTTTCATGGGAATGATTAAATTGTTTCAGGGCACCACTTTGTAGGCAAAACTATCTGGTCTTTCCGAGATAATTAAAAATATAATTTTCTGCTTACGTAACACTCTTGGAATTTTTTATTTCCCTCTTTTAGTTCGTATATTTATGTCACATACAATTATCACGTTAATGCAAGCACGATTCCAGCCATACTGCTAGATGTCTACTTTCGTTTTATTGTTCAAACTACGTTGATTTCATTAAACAGCATGGGAGTGCATCTAAATCATCGTTGTCTGACGTCGTGGGCAATCAGATGATGAAAAAAATGAAATCGGTATCAGGTTTGTGTGGTGCAGCCTCGAAGCTTGATGAATGTTTCGTCCATTCCTGACGGGAGTGAAGTGCTCAGGTATTTTTTATCACAGAAGCGGGTCAAAAATGCGCCTACGCTAAGCCATATTTGCATCGCACAACTCGAAAGGAAGAACATTGCTTCCCATGGAAAACAAAAAACTGAGTGAGACGGAAACAAAAGCGAGTTTTTTTCGCTCGTCACCCAACTTGCTGCAGGCTTACCACTTTAAAAAAAAAACTTCGCTCCAGTAATTATGCCTAGCCGCTCGAAAAGCATCGTCGTCATTACCTAAAACTACACGTGACGAAATTTGTGGCCGCTTTTTTTTTCCTTTTTAGAAACCGCTTACAGATTCTTATGACTTATGGCTTATGACTTCTTTCGGCACACTAACTTCATCATACTCACGAGTGTAATGTTGTTTTCAATGGATCTTAGATATCTTTCATTCAAAAGGCCCGTAGGATACTCAGTGAAGAACTTTTTCTTTTTACTGACCTTAATGCCTCTCTTTTCACTGCGGAAAAGCCGATTTACGCGGCCGCTAACAGAATTCTGTTTTTGTTTAATGTTCTTGAGGTTGATGCATCTACGCACTCGAAAAAAACAGCATTAACTGATTCATATCGTGTGGGGAAACATGTCTTCGTAGTGTAGATATGTTCACTCCGTATGTAATGCCCAGTTCGGGGACTTAAAAGCAATAAACGATCTCGATCATGAGATTAATTATAGTTGTGAGGATGATATGCACCTTGCCGAGCAAGTTTCTCCACTTTTTCGGTACCCGGCTCCAAGGCGCCCTTAGAGCTGCGCAGGACATAAAGGCAAATCTCTATAGTTCGTGCTGTGTCGTTCTTTCCCTATTTTTCTGGTTACTCCCTTGTTACCGGACTGTTAGCGTGCTGGTTTGAGCAAACGCGTAGGATGCAGGAAGGTCGAGGTTCGATCTCCGGTGCAGCCACCGGGCAGTCACCATTTTTCAGTGGCTACAGGCTTTCCCTTCGGTTGGTGCTCGGATTCAATAGGGAGTTATGCTAGGAAAATGAGCACTTGACCCAGCTTTGAGTGGCCTGAAGACGTTACCGATGTTACTGTCTGACCCAGCAGTCTTGCGCAATTGAAATCAAATCGACATAATTGTTATCTTTCAGTCGTGCACTCTTTCACGCGCTATTCCTTCGTTCAGTTACACAAGGCGGTATGTACTCAACAACTTCCGCAGGCGATTTTCGTCGTTTTCCTCATTAAAGAAGCATTGCCGCTTACGGCTAAACATGTTTTGTAGACAAAGAAATCTGGGCGCCACAGACGGGTGTAATTTGATCATCTCGTAGCCAACTCGCGAGCATCTCGAAAAGCCACTTCGAATTTGCTGCGAGTGTCTACGGCTTCTTATTTTTGCTTGTTTTGTGTGTTGCTTCTGCCGCCTGGCAAGGCATCTGCAAGAGTTTCTTAGGCAGTCTACTAGGCTAAACTCTCCAGTTTTCATTTAGAACTGCCTCCTTCTCTGCCTATATGTGTGCTGGAATATTACAACGGTGGCGCACAACTTTTTTTGAAAATAAGTGAATGAACTGCACATCCTATGGTAATATGTATTTCATCACTGCATATTTTTTCAACCGCATTTATGAGTGGACCCGGTATGAGGGACACCGGCTTCAAATCGAATGATCAAACGTGCAGAGGAGGAAATACATCGGCTTCTGCGGCTCAGGAGGAACTTATTTTGCCTTCACCCACTGGCAAGGAAATTAAATTCTAGTACAAGCATACAAACAAGCACAACAACCGCACTACTGCACGTTTCGATTATTAACGTCATAAGGGGACACTAAGTGGTACGCAGTGTAAAGAATTCTAGGGACCATGTTTATAACAAACAAATCTTGGTATATCTATTCCTGCGTGCACATATTCACCTAAAAAGATTAGGGCAGTGCAAAAAGCAGGCAGAAGCGCGTCGGCCCATAAGGTCAGGAAACGATCTCTTTCCATTTCTCTTATCGATCTCTTTCCATTTCTCTTATCCATTTATCGACAAGAAATGAGAGTCCATACAAAAGCTACATCTTTCACGATACCTTACGCTTAAGAAAAAAAAACTGGTGATCATCAGCACGCAACGCTGTTCCAGAAATACGGCCCGTCATAGGTAGCAAACTGCCGTTTCACATTGTTTTTTCGAATCAGATGAGCCCGCTTCTGCATCCGTTGAACAGGCTGCCGTTATCATATGATCACGCTAAAGAGACCAGAAATGAGACACGGCGATTGATGCTAGGAAACAAGGATGCTCCACCACAAAACAGCGCGCGTGACACGTTGAAAGGCACGGTATGAGTGAAAATTTGAAAACTGGTTTTTGGGAAAGGAAATAGCACAGCATCTGTCTCACATCTCGGCGGACACCTGAACCGCGCCGTAAGGGAAAGAATAAAGGAGGGACTGAGAGAAGAAAGGAAGAAAGAGGTGCCGTATTGGAGGTATCCGGAATAATATCGACCACCTGGGGATCTTTAATGTGCACAGAAATCGCACAGCACACGGGGACCTTTGCGTTTCTCCTCCATCGAAACGCGGCCGCCGTGGTCGGATTCGAACCCTGGAACTCCTGATCAGTAGCCGAGCGCTCTAACCACTGAGCCACCGCGGCGGGTTACTCTGAGCTTTTTGCAGGCCACAGCGATTAAAAACATAATGCAAAAAAACAGCGCGAACAAACGGGGACTAGACGAAGAATACACAGGAACAAGCGCTGACTCTCAACTAAAGTTTAATCACAGGAAGCACACTTATAAAAGGAAACAGAAAACGAAAAAAACACAAAATCAGAACGCATGTGTTACTATGTGATGTCCAGATATGCAACCTCACAGTCACGCAGGAGCAGGGATGGTTGGCTGACACATAATCTTGGTTTCTTTGTCATGTTATACGCCTCGACATTTTGTATAAACACCCCGACCAGTTAACCAGGGAAATTATCGAGGCGTATAACATGACAAAGAAACCAAGATTATGTGTCAGCCAACCATCCCTGCTCCTGCGTGACTGTGAGGTTGCATATCTGGACATCACATAGTAACACATGCGTTCTGATTTTGTGTTTTTTTCGTTTTCTGTTTCCTTTTATAAGTGTGCTTCCTGTGATTAAACTTTAGTTGAGAGTCAGCGCTTGTTCCTGTGTATTCTTCGTCTAGTCCCCGTTTGTTCGCGCTGTTTTTTTGCATTATGTATCACCAACTCGCCCGCTTATCTATCCTGTTGGATTAAAAACAAGCTGCAAAAATGATATCTCTGTTCCCTTTCTTCCCTTCCTTAACAAGAGCTGCAGTGCGGGCCATCTTTAACTTCGCGTTGAGTGTCCGTTCTAGGCTCGCATGCACTGATCAAATGGAGACGAACTCTTTCCACCGACTTCCTATTGGACAGAGTCAGGAAGGATCTCATATTTTATCAGTCATTGTCCCCGCGAAAGATTGCCTCAGTGTTTTGGTTGGCTCGAAGACAGTATAGATGACAACTGAGAGAATATTGTGGTGACCACAATCCACTCCCCGTCGACAGGGCACCGTCAAGAGGAAAGGTTTTAGCGAGAGGACTACTACTGGAGCTGCGTTAAATGCTTGTGCTCCTTTGAAAGCTCAATTTTATTTTTTGTTTAAGGTATCGCTTTTTAAAACACGCAGATAGGTAGACAGAGGGAGGAATGACTTTATTTAATAATAGACTAAGATCTATGGGTATTCTTCCGCCTGGAGGATCGTGACTCGATGGTCTAAAAGCAATATTAACTGACAAGTGCAACTGAAGAACCACAAAAAGGCTAAAGCAAGGACAGAAAAAAGGACAAAAACAAATTTATACTGTCAGTTGTTCCCTTCTTATGGTACTCGTCTCGTAGCGCTTATGGAAGTCATTATAACCAAGCTTTTCTGCTTTTCCGGCTTTATAATATGATGGGAAAAGCAAATTTGGCGTGTCCAAATGATTGGCGTCAACGTGCTGCGCTGATAGACAAGCACCTGCATGCTAACAGTTGTCTACCGCATAATCGGATATGGCTACAGTGAAAGTACTTCGTTAGTCTACTGCCGAAATGGCGGACATGCTGGCAGGTCGGTTGTACTGCCCTTGCTGCTCCCCTAACCTGGTCGCTAGTTTTGCAGGTAATGTCACATGAACGAAAAAAAGGCGACACTGCCGCGTTGAGCAGGAGCGCGTGAGCGAGCCGTAACCTCTTAATTTGAATTTCTTACTTTTCGTGCTTTGTGAATCCTTTATCCCTGTTTTGCACTTCAGTTTCTGGAATCACCTGATACAAAAACAGTAATATTATTGCTCATGTATTCCTGAATTTACCCCAGACCTAGTTCTGTCCTACTTTTAATGCCGGAGGCAGTAATCAGCAGCCCTGTCAAAAAATTTATATGAAACTGACCCTCTGGCCTCCTCCCGGACAATAATATTTTGGTGAATCGTTTTTATGTCTGTCACGAAAAATAGCGCAACAAACATATCCAAAGAAAATCACCAGTTCATAATTTTCGTGCTCGCACATCGCATGATTTGAAGTGAATTGGAAACTAATCTATTCAATGTTGGAGCCTAGCGCCATCTATGTGCCACCACAAAAATGCTATGTCAGTTCTTCGATTCATTTGACGCTTGTATCTGCTGTCAGTGACAAGATTGACTGCAATTGTTTTTTTTTTAATATCGGGGAAGAGCGAATGAACTCGCAAAAATCTAAACAACTTGCTCGGTAAACTGCCGCTTAGACTGAAATAAAATGCTTGGCGTGATCTCTTTTCTCCACAGGTCTCTTTTTTTTCGTCTTTTTGAAGTCCAGACTTGCTAAAAGTAAGAAAAGAAAGCTGGCAAAAATTATGTGCGTGCCTAGTTCAGCTAATATACGCGCGTCTTCCTTTACCAAAAAACAGATAAAAATGCACGAAGACAATTCAGAATCACATATGTTAATTCAGAATGCATCCTTACGGCAGGCTTTGTCTTTTCCACTAATTAAGTATTCGGCTCTTCAAAGCAGGAAAGTTAGGAACCAATATCTCGGAACTCTTACTCGTTGCCCAATTTCCAGAAGGCTCTTTGTTCATTAGTAATTACTTTTCTTATAATGTCTGATTGGGAGCAATTATTAATGATCAGCTTACAATATACCTTTGCACAAAAATTAGGCTGCCTGTACGAGCTTGCCTTTGTTAAATATATGTTAAATTCTTGAGACTTGAATGGTGCATTTGGTGTGCACATTCATTACGTTCATTTCTGACTTAAAGAGAAGCTGGCGTCTTCAAGCGAATAGAAGTATTTTAAACAACGCTTTTCGAGTTAATAGATGGTTGCTTCACCACAATGGTTTCAAATGTGTTAATCCTCAGAAGCTAGACGAGACCTGCTGTAGCAATTTGGTTGAGTAAAATCTAATCTAAAACGTTTTAGTCCACCAATACGTGTGCTGCATTGTAATTAGTTGTCAACATAGGAGATATAATTTTGGAAAGTGATTTTTTTTGAAAGATAAAAATTCTTTGATCACGTTTATGTTGAGCAAACGATTGACTGCAACGACGCATGATTGAATGAGCAATATTTGTTGAAGGACAACAATCACTTTGTGAACGGCGTGCGCCGCGAGGTGGGTCTGTCATTTTCTGACATGTTCAACGTAGCCAACGAACACTCTATCGGTGTTGAGAAACGAAAGGGTGCTCTCGATCGCTGTTTTCGATTATGCCGCTGGCTACTTGGCATTGATACACAGTGGACGAGATCAGTACAGAAAAATAATTTTTTTAGGGACACAGGTGAAAACAGCGCTTTTGTTTTGCTTTTTCTTCACCTGTGCCTCCAAGAAGAAAATTTTCGTTTTCGCCCCGTGCAACTTTCACCATGTGTTAAGAAGTATACTTCAGTTTTGATTTGCATCCTCACAAACGTGACCGTGTACAGCTGGAGACGAAAGGTCAATGGATAAATATTCACGGCAGCCAACAGAAATAGTAATTTGAGGCCTAGAAGCCATGCGTGATCCATCCACAGGAACACTACCAGCTGACTGAGCAGGAGGCAGCTGAACTTTAAGGGCTGCGAAACTAAATGGAACGCTCCTGTCGTTAATACCAGTTTCCACGCAAAGCTTGCACTTGATCTTTCTGAGATTAGTGGCTTCATTTACGTAAGAACTGCCGCGTGAAGATGATTTTCAGGGAGAATGGCGCTGAACTACTATAGCCCTCAGTAGTAACGAGCATGGGACGCTCTTCCGTACTAAGCGCAGGCGTCAACACGCACTCTAAACATTCCACTGTCTTACACTAGATCTTTGAAAATGTCATTTTGCCTTATTTTTCTTTCAGCACTTCCGAAATATTATGACACATGTTCAGGCGCTGACCAGCAGTTAACTGCAAAAAATGCACGCCTTTCATTAGACACGCTGTCGAGCATTTGCGCGTTATGTGCCCTGATTAAAATGCTTACCAATTGCTCACCTTTCTCTGTCGTACCACATGCCCTAAAATCGGTACATTTTCGCTGATGGATCAGGCCCTTTGGTGTCCTGAACGTTGCTGTACGCGCTACAGCACACTATTTCGTACCCCCATTCTGCTTCAGCGCAGCCGCTTCTGCCAATGGAAAAATTCCGCCTCGTGCAACAACAAAAAAGTTGCGCGAGGAAGACGAGGAAGTTATAATTAAGGTGCACATACTCACGGCGCTAGTGTGTGCGTAAATTTGTGTACCTTGTATTGTTTCTCGTCTTCGCGTTGCTAAGAGTTATATGTTCAGCAGGCACCAACACGCCCAAATATGAACTCGTGCATCTGTTGCGCAACGGCTAGACAGAAGAGCATATGCGCGTGCGTGTCCCCGCCACCACTGCCTCCAAACAGGTCGCGAATAAGTACACCGCCGCCGCGCGCCGATCCAGAAGGCTATGCTAAGTACCAGCATCTTTACGGCTCGCCGCCAATGGAGAAGAGCGGCGCTGGTGTCGCGCGATCGAACTTCAGCTTGGGTTTCCCAATGATTCCTGGGGCCCGCGCGGTGTTTACGTCACGCGGCATCGAAGACGAAGCGCCACCGCTCCTTGCACGACTCAAAAAGCTCCAATTAAGTCCAGCTGCAGCTTTGGAACACACCTTCGCCGGGGCTCTCTCCACCGACAAATAAATATGGCTGTGGTCTTCCCATCTTGGCACAGAACAGTATGGTCGAAACAAAAACACAGTGCACCGTAAAATTTTAATTTTTACAACTTTTTGCACTTTTCAAACAAAAATCAGCCGTTTGCGCGTGCTTCAAGGGACACGCTACTTTTGTGTTTGGATTACGGGGAGGCGACGCAGTCACAGCAGATTTGTATTAGAATCCTTACGAGGTTGTAACAGAGAGCCGCTTAATCCCGCTCTTAAACCAGAGTTGGAAGTCGGGTGGATGAAATAGAGCTTCTTTTCGTGCGGAGACGGGAATTTCCCAAAATCTGGGGCACTGATGTACAAATTATTTGTTTTCCTTCAACTGACAAATTGTACCAATTTAGTCACGAGGAATAATGTGACGCTCCGCCATATGTGATAACACCATGTTTAAGAGATTTTGGCACCCCAACAAATTGATAGGAAAGTCTAGGTACTTGAACAAATATTGTGCAGTTCGTTCAGTACTCTCATATGCAAGAACAATCGTACTGTAATAGTTCTGTTGTGGCGTTATTAAGTTGGGCCAAGCGAGACTCAATAATACAAGGTGTCTCTGATGCAAAAAGTGGGCTTGCATGGGCTTCCTGCATTTAGGTAAACAAGTTTTATTCATACACATTTA